>NW_027592673.1:0-48079 GCF_964213995.1 Mustelus asterias | reverse complement strand
CAGGTGATTGGATACGGGGTAATGGATAGACATAGTTAGACCACAGATGATTGGATACGGGGCGATAGATAGACATAGTTAGACCACAGGTGATTGGATACGGGGTAATGGATAGATGGAGTGAGACCACAGGTGATTGGATACGGGGCGACAGGGGGTGGGGATGTAGTTAGGCCACAGACGATTGGAAACGGAGCGATGGATAGACGTAGTTAGACCATAGACCATTGGATACTGGGCGACGGGTAGATGGAGTTAGGCTACAGGCGATTGGATATGGGGCAACTGGGGTGGGGGTGGGATGAAGTTAGGTCACAGGCGATTGAAGCCACAATCTCACTGAGGTTAGAGGGGCCGAACGGCCTTCCCCTTCCATGTTCCTAACACTGTGTACCAAAGGATTATGGGGATGGATTCCGGTTCCCAATATCAGGAAGCCTGCAAAATTGGGTCGGTGGGGAGGGCAAAGAGAACCAGGGTGGTGCAATGTCAGCTAGAGGAGGGGGGCGGGGGGGTGAAATTAGGTGACTGGTTCAAAAGAGACCTCTGCGTAATGGCTGCCCGAGAGGGCTGGCTCTTGGCGTGCCCACAACGGGTTGGGGGGGGCACTGGTGACTACCCGCACCCCATCTTTCCCTCCCCCGCCTCCGGCCCGTCACACACCCCACCCAGGGTCAGCAACAACGGTGTTCCCCGGGCTAACGGTAGCCGGACGTTGCCGAATCGGACGCAGGCCCCGCGGCGGCCATTTTGCTGAACTTCTCCAGGACGGCCTCGGGCGTCAGCTTGGGCAGGCCGCCGTCCAGGGGGCAGCCCTCCACCAGGCTGTTCATGGGGGTGGGCGGCAGGAGGCCCTCCTCGTCGCGGCAGGCCTCCTCGACCCGCCGCTCGCCCCAGCATGGCTCCTGGGCCTTCAGCAGGTCCCTGACGATGGGTAGCAGCTTCTTGCGGGAGGCCAGCCCGTTTCCCTGGTGATAGGCAGCCATCTCCGCGCAGGGGCTGTCCATCGGCGTCAGCTGGAGCGACGGGCTCTCGGCTTCCTCCAAGGCCCGACTCACCTGGAACCGCAGAAAGCAGAGAGAAGCTGACTAAAGGACAACTGCCCCCTCACCCCTCCCATCACCTCCCCTCACCCCCACCCTCGGATCCCTTCACGACCCCGAAAATCCCGCTGTTTCTATCTCTCGCCACGTCACTTCAGCCACGCCCTGTGGCCGAGCTCTCCCTCTTGGAAAGCCTTCCCGGGAAAGATATTTCGCTGCTCCACCGCCTGAGATCATTTGGGAAACCCCCTAACAGCGCAGTGGGTGTACCTACATCAAACACACCAATCGGGAGCAGGCCATGTCCAATTCTCACCTCAATTCCATTGGAGTCTGCACGTTCTCCACCACTCCCCCCCCCCCCCGCCCCCCCCTCCCTCCCCGTGTCTGCATGGGTTTCTTCCGGATGCTCCGGTTTCCTCCCACACGCCAAAGATGTGCGGGATAGGTGGAATGGCCACGTTAAATTGCCCCAATACAAAAGTCTGAGGTCACGTACCAACCGACTCAAGAACAGCTTCTTCCCTGCTGCTGTCAGACTTTTGAATGGACCTACCTCGCATTAAGTTGATCTTTCTCTACACCCTAGCTGTGACTGTAACACTACATTCTGCACTCTCTCCTTTCCTTCTCTATGAACGGTATGCTTTGTCTGTATAGCACGCAAGAAACAATACTTTTCACTGTATCTCGATACATATGACAATAATAAATCAAATAAAATAACCTTGTACATCTTTGGACACTAAGGGGCAATGTAGCACGGCCCATCCACCTAACCAACACGTCTTTCGGACAGTGGGAGGAAACCGGAGCATCCGGAGGAAACCCTCACTGACACGGGGAGAACGTGCAGACTCCGCACAGACAGTGACCCAAGCCTGGAATCAAAACCAGTCCCTGGCACTGAGGCAGCAGTGCTAACCACTGTGCCACCCCTGCTACCTCCCCTAACAAAACCATGTTGACTGACCCCAATTAATCTGTTCCTTACTAAGTGACAGTCTATTCTAGCTCTCAAAATCAATTCTAATAATTTGCCCACCACTGAAATCAGACTGACCGGTCCATAGATACTTGCTTCATCCGTTACACTCACCTCCTGACTCCCCTAAAGTCTGCCCATCATCTACAAGGCACAAGTCAGGAGGGTGATGGAATAATCTCCACTTGCCTGGATGAGTGCGTCTCTAACAACAATCTCCACTTGCCTGGATGAGTGCCGGTTCCAACAACAATCTCCACTTGCTTGGACAAGTACGTCTCCAACAACAATCTCCACTTGCCTGGTGAGCGCGTCTCCAACAACAATCTCCACTTGCCTGGTGAGCACGACTCCAACAACAATCTCCACTTGCCTCGATGAGTGCAGCTCCTAACACTCGAAAAGCTCGACACCATCCAGGACAAAGCAGCCCCGCTCGATCGACACGCTGACCACAAACACTCACTCCCTCCACCACCGACGCACAGTGGCAGCCGTGTGAACCATCTACAAGATGCACCGCAGCGACTCACCAAGGCTCCTTCAACAGCACCTTCCAAACCCGCCACCTCTACCATCTAGAAGGACAAGGGCGGGGCAGCAGACACATGGGGAACACCCACCACCTGCAAGTTCCCCCTCCGAGCCACTCACCATCCCGACTGGGAAATATATCGGCCGTTCCTTCACTGCGGCTGGGGTCAAAATCCCAGAACTCCCTCCCTAACAGCACTGTGGGTGTACCTACCCCACACATGGGGTCTGACTGATGTCCAATAACAATCCTGGAACTCCCTCCCTAACAGCACTGTGGGTGTACCTACCCACACACGGGGACTGCATCGGATTCAAGATGGCGGCTCACCCACCACCTTCTTGAGGGGAAATTGGGGATGGGTGATAAATGCTGGGGCCTGGCCAGCGACGCCCACATCCCATGAAAGTATAATGAGAACTCTTTCCCCAGGAAAAGCCCGAGGCAAGCTATTGAACCAGGGGAAGCCTCACAAGCCCAGTTTGACTCTGCTTAACCCCTTGCACACTGGAGCCACTGAGAGGCAGCGAGGAACCTCGGATCCCTCCCCCCATTACCCAGCAGTCAATGGTCAAGGCGGGGGAAGGGGGTGGTGGGAGAGACTCCTTTCACTTTGCAATGGCAGGGCTGAGATAGGGAACTCAGCCATTCCGATTCCCCCCCCCCCACCATCTCCTCACTACCCCCCCCCCCCCACCAACAAACCCGACAAGGAAGCTCCTAAAATCCACACCCACCGATTCTCTCAAGTCACTGTGGGCGCTGTAGACCCCCAACTGCCGATAGGGCTCGCTCCTCTGGCCGAAGGAGATCGTCATGACCACCAGAACGTTGTAGCCTCCCGCCCGGCAGAATTCCTCAAAGGCCTCCTTCAGGCACGGACGTGCCAGCAGATCCTGCAGGCGAAAGGGGGATCAGGGGTTAGAGTCAAGAGAATCCCCACAGAGCAGGAGGAAGCCATTCGGCCCATCGAGTCTGCACCGACCACAATCCCACCCCAGGCCCTATCCCCCACACATTTACCCCGCTAATCCCTCTAATCTACACACCCCGGGACACTAAAGGACAATTTAGCACGGCCAATCCACCTAACCCGCACATCTTTCGGAGTGTGGGAGGAAACCGGAGCACCCGGAGAAAACCCACGCAGACACAGGCAGACTCCGCACAGACGGTGACCCGAGCCGGGAATCGAACCCGGGTCCCTGGCGCTGTGAGGCAGCAGTGCTGACCCAGTGTGCCACCGTGCCGCCCCTTGGTCAAAGAGCGAAGTCACTTCGTAACTGAAGCTTGACCCCCAGACACACCAAAGCCCACACATGGCAATTCAACCACGCAGTGCATCACAGTCAGGCCCCTAATACACACACATCCAGCCACCCTCTCACTCACACACACCGCCCCCCACTAACCTCCCCCTTACCCTCTCACCCAAGGGCAGCTGGTGGGAATTTAAATCCGGTTAATAAAATCTGGGATTGGGAGCGAGTCTCGATCACGGCGACCGTGGCAACGATCATCGATTGTCGCAAAAAAAATAAACCCATCTGGTTCACTAATGTCCCCTTTAGGGAAGGAAATCTGCCGCCCTTACCCCGGTCTGGCCTACATGTGACTCCAGACCTCCCCCCCCACCCCCCTTCCCCGCCACGCACACACACCCCCCACACACAGCAACGTGATCAACTCTTAACTGCCCCTCTCTGAAATGGCCCGAGCGAGACACTCAGTGCAAAAGGGGCAATTAAGGATGGGTAACAAATACTGGACTTGCCCCAGTGACCCCTCCCCACACATCCCCCTGAAAATGGAAAAGTAAATACCCACCCTGAGGCTCACACCCTGAGGCTGCCATCCCCAGGCTGGAATTCTGAATAATGGGAGGGGACCAAAGAAACAACGCGACTACAATCTCCGCTACTCGCCTCAGTGAAGGAAGGTTAGTGTGAACTCGTTACAACTTTCCTACCTCAAGCTTCAGGTAGACGGCACTGATGGCCAAATGGAAATCCCCGCCGGACAAAGCCTTCAGGTCTTTCCTCAGCATCTGCTCGATGGTTAGCCCTGGAGAGAACAGAACAATTTATACCGACGGGATGGAATTGGCCTCCCTACCGTTGCGAAAATGGAAATTAATGTTGGTAAAGATGTAAGGGGTGCAAAAATGTTGAAAAAACATCGCTTAAAAGCCGGTGTTTAGTTTGTGCCTGGAGGTTTAAAATGCAGGTGCATACGGGGGTCCCAGACTGAAACATTTTTATCAAAGGCCAGGCAGCAGGGTTGCCTTGGTAACAGACTCCAGATGTTTCAATGTGTTTGAATCCAGCCTATCAATTTAAAGCAGACACTCGGTCATGTGATGTAGTGGTTTATGTGCCGTCCTGGGTCTGAAACAGAGAAAAAAGTCCTTTGCAGAAAGCAGTGTAGTTTGCAGCTGAAACCTGGTTGAAATTGAGTTTGCCGGCTTTCTGGAACTCCACCTCTCTCTGAAAGCTTCGAGACCGTCTACTCTCATTCTAGCAAGTATATTTATTATTGTATTTAAAGTGGAGCTTAAGTCTGCAAGCGAAATGTTGCTCACTTGGAACTGAAACAGCGATAAGTTAGAAATTAAAGTTGGTTCCTTTTCATTTTAAAATATTGTTCAACTATCAATAGTTAAATTGCTTCATTTGTTAGAGTTATATTTAAATTATGTTATTAATGATTTGGAAGAGGGAACTGAATGTATTATCTCCAAATTTGCAGACGATACAAAGTTGGGTGGGAGGGTGAGCTGTGAGGAGGATGCAGAGATGCTTCAGCGTGATTTGGACAGGCTGAGTGTGTGGGCATCTGCATGGCAGATGCAGTATAATGTGGATAAATGTGAGGTTATCCACTTTGGCAGCAATAACAGGAAGACAGATTATTATTTGAACGTGTGTAAATTGAGAGAGGTGGATACTCAGCGAGACCTTGGAGTCCTCGTGCATCAGTCGCTGAAAGTAAGCGCACAGGTACAGCAGGCAGTAAAGAAGGTAATTGGTATGTTGGCCTTCACAGCAAGAGGATTTGAGGGATAGGGATGTTTTGCTGCAATTGTACAGGGCGTTGGTGGAGTATTGTGTGCAGTTTTGGGCTCCTTATCTGAGGAAGGATGTTCCTGCTATAGAGGGAGCGCAGCGAAGGTTTACCAGGCTGATTCCTGGGATGGCAGGTCTGTCATATGAGGAGAGACTAAGCCGGTTAGGATTATGTTCATTGGAGTTTAGAAGAGTGAGGGGGAATCTCATAGAAACTTATAAAATTCTAACAGGGTAGATTCAGAAAGAATGTTCCCAATGGTGGGGGGAGTCCAGAACTAGGGGGTCATAGTTTGAGGATAAGGGGTAAACCTTTTAGGACTGAGGTGAGGGGAAATTTCTTCACCCAGAGGGTGGTGAATGTGTGGAATTCACTCCCACAGAAAGTAGCTGAGGCCAAAATGTTGTGTGATTTGGAGAAGATATAGATATAGCTCTTGGGGCTAAAGGGATCGAGGGAAATGGGGGGGAAGGGGGATCAGGATATTGAATTCGATGATCAGCCATGATCAAAATGAATGGCGGAGCAGGCTGGAAGGGCCGAATGGCCTCCTCCTGCTTCTAGTTTCTATCCTTACTTTGTCAGTAGAATAATTCCTGGAGGAAGCATCCTTTCCTCATATTTATGCCAAAAGAGAATAATCACAGAATCCTACAGTGCAGAAGAGGCCCTTCAGCCCATCGAGTCTGCACCGACACATGAAAGGCCCTGACCTGCCCACCTAATCCCACTTGCCAGCACTTGGCCCATAGCCCTGCATGTTATGACGCCAAGTGCTCATCCAGGTACTTTATAAAGGATGTGAGGCATCCCACCTCCAGCACCCTCCCAGGCAGCGCATTCCAGACCTCACCACCCTCTGGGTAAAAAACTCTTTTCTCAAATTCCCCCTAAACCTCCTACGTCTGACTTTTAACTTGTGCCCCTCGTAACTGACCCTTCAACTAAGCTGCTCCTGTCCGTGCCCCTCACAATCTTGAACACCTCAATCAGGTCGCCCCTCAGTCCTCTCTGCTCCAGAGAAAACAACCCCAAGCCTATCCAACCTCTCTTCATAACTTCAACGCTCCATCCCAGGCAGCATCCTGGTGAATCTCCTCTGCACCCCCTCCAGTGCAACCACATCCTTCCTATAATGTGGCGACCAGAACTGCACACAGTGCTCCAGCTGTGGCCTCACCAAAGTTCACACACTCCATCATGACCTCTCTGCTTTGGTAATCTAAACCCCGATTGATAAAGGCGATTGTGCCAGATGCCTTTTTTCACCATTAACCTGCCTTTCCACCTTCAGAGATCTATGGACAAACACGCCAAGGTCCCTCTGTTCTTCAGAACCTTGGAGTGGTGTCTAGTTTGACTTCATAATATACCTTGGGGGTTCAGGTCCAGGTTCCTGACAGAGGGTCACCACCAAGGAAGCTCCACGTCATCAGGTTGGGGGGGGGGGGGGGGGGGGGGACAGCATCAAGGGAGCGCCACGCTGCCCTGGGGGCACTCAGGGAACACCTCACAGTCAGAGCGTCAGCGCCAAGGGAGCACTGCGCTGTTAGCAGTGTCTCTACTCCTTCAGGTGGACTTGCAAGAAATTATCTCGATCCCCCGCCAGCTCGTGGTGTGAAACTGAACACTAAGACTTCTTCGTGTTAACCGGGTTCATCCACGGGACGCAGCACGTGAGATAGTCTGCCTCCCCAAGCACCCCCTGGCGGTCTCTCTTTACAAGTGCTCTGGGCACCTCGCACCCGATCTCACGGCCACTATCGCAAAGTGGGCACAGTAAGAAGTCTCACAACACCAGGTTAAAGTCCGACAGGTATATTTGGAATCACGAGCTTTCGGAGTGTTGCTCCTTCCTCAGGTGAGCGGAGAGGTCGGTTTCACAAACACGGCGTATAGAGGCCAAGACACAATTGCATGATAATGATTGGAATGCGAGTCTTTACAGGTAATCAAGTCTTTACAGGTACAGACAATGCGAGTGGAGAGAGGGATAATCACAGGTTAAAGAGGTGTGAATTATCTCAAAGCCAGGACAGTTAGTAAGATTTTGCAAGCCCAGGCCGAATGGTGGGGGTTACACGTAGTGTGACATGAACCAAAGGTCCCAGTTGAGGCCGTCCTCATGCATGTGGAGCTTGGCTATCAGTTTCTGCTCAGCGATTCTACATTGTTGCCGTGTGTCGTGAAGGCCGCCTTGGAGAACGCTTACCCAAAGATCAGAGGCCGAATGCCCTTGACTGTTGAAGTGTTCCCCGACAGGACGGGGACACTCCTGCCTGGCGATTATCGCGCGGTGTCCGTTCATTCATTGTCATTGTGTCCGCATGGTCTCACCAAGGCGGCATTCGGCCTGGGATTGCAAAATCCTACTAACTGTCCTGGCTTTGAGGCAATTCACCCTCTTTAACCTGTGATTATCCCTCTCTCCACTCGCACTGTCTGTACCTGTAAAGACTTGGCTGAATGCGAGTCTTGACAGGTAGCCATTCATAGGATCCCTACAGTGCAGAAGGAGGCCATTTGGCCCTTCAAGTCCGCACCAACCACAACCCACCCAGGCCCTGGCCCCGTAACCCCATGTATTTAACCTCCTAATCCCTGACATCAAGGGGCAATTTAGCACTGCCAATACACCCTAACCCGCACATCTTTGGACTGTGGGAGGAAACCCACGCAGACACGGGGAGAACGTGCAGACTCCGCACAGACAGTGACCCAAGCCGGGAATCGAACCCGGGTCCCTGGCGCTGTGAGGCAGCAGTGCTAACCACTGTGCTAATGGCCAAACGTTATCGTGCAATTGTGTCTTGGCCTCTATATGCCGTGTTTGCGAAGCCTACCTCTCCGCTCACCTGATGAAGGAGCAGCGCTCCGAAAGCTCGTGATTCCAAATAAACCTGTTGGACTTTAACCTGGTGTTGAGAGACTTCTTACTGTGCCCACCCCAGTCCAACGCCGGCATCTCCACCGCAACGCAAATTTTACTAGGGGGGTTCTCCCGAGTAGCGGGGTCTTTGTCCCTCGCGCATCCTGGAAAAAACAGATGCCCTGGGTCACGACCACGTGGGAGCTTGCTGTGCACAAACTGGCTGCCTCTTTCTCCGTACTGCACCCTCAGTCTGCATTGCTGTACAGAAGCGGGTCTCGAACCAGCGACAGGAGCGTGCACCGGCTAACATTGCTTTTCCCCCCCCCCCCTCTCCAAATGGGCTGCGCACAAACGGAAGATTACCGCTAACGTCAAACTTGGCTTTCTGTAGCGAGTCGAAGGTGGCGGCTCTGGGTGGGAGCTTGTCAAATTTGGATTCCAGGAGGGTCACGTACTGGGTGTCCTTGGGCGTGACTTTCCCTGCCTCGGGAGCCATGTTGATGCAGTCCAGCACAATGGTACCTGCCGGAGGAAAAAGGAGTCAGTCTTCATTTACGACACCTCGCTTCGAAACGGGGCACAGAAACTGGGCCCAGCGCGCGTTGGTGCCTCCTCCCACCCTCCTCTCCATCTCACCCCGTCAAGGTACCCTTCCATCCCCTTCTCCCTTGTTTATCCAGCCTCCCCCCATCTCCCTTTAATGAATCTCTGCTGTCCACCTCGAGTACCCCTCAAGGGTACTGTGTGGAGTTTGCACGTTCTCCCAGTGTCTGCGTGGGTTTCCTCCGGGTGCTCCGGTTTCCTCCCACAGTTCGAAAAATGTGCAGGTTAGGTGGATTGGCCGTGTTAAATTCCCCTTAGTGTCCAAAGATGTGTAGATTAGGTGGCTTGGCCATGCTAAATTGCCCCTTAGTGTCCAAAGATGTACAGGTTAGGTGGATTGGCCATGCTAAATTGCCCCTTAGTGTCCAAAGATGTCCAGGTTAGTTGGATTGGCCATGCTAAATTGCCCCTTAGTGTCAGGGGGACTAGCAGGGGAAACAGGTGGGGTTATAGGCTGGGTGGAATTGTTCTCTGTGCAGACCCGATGGGCCGAATGGCCTCCTTCTGCACCAAATGGATTTGAATATATCAGGTTATTTACACCTTCTCAACCTTGCCCCTTGGGTTAAATCACCTCAAAATGGGAGAGAGAGAGAGAACAGCCCATGGGCCTCTGGGACCATGGCGGCATGACCTTTAACCTTACTCCGAGTGAAGGAGTTACTCCTGACATCCTCCATTGGATTGTTAAGCGATGAATGTAGATATAGCCCCTTTTGACAGCGGTGTCCACCATCTCCCACCCCCGCCTCGAAAATAAAAGCAAACCACCCCCCCCCCCGATGGGACGCTTACTCCGCAGAATGGAAGCCAGCTGCCGGTCCAGAATCTCGGGCGCTCTCTGGACGATCCGCTCCGTCACCAGCGTGGCGCAGGACCCCACCAGCTCAGCAGTCACCGCGCAGGCGGGGGAGAATGGCCGCTCCACCAGCCTGTGGTCAATCACCTCCGTTACCGCCTCCTCCAGGGCCGCGTCACCCCTAGGGCGGAGAACAGAATAACACCCCGTAACGGCACAGCAGCAAAGAGCAAAGCTCCGGCGTCCGTACACCCACACACGCGAGGGTCAACGGGGGCAATTTACCATGGCCAATCCACTTAACCCGCACAACTTTGGACACTAAGGGACAATTTAGCATGGCCAATCCACCTAACCTGCACATCTTTGGACACTAAGGGACAATTTAGCATGGCCAATCCACCTAACCTGCACAACTTTGGACACTAAGGGACAATTTAGCATGGCCAATCCACCTAACCTGCACAACTTTGGACACTAAGGGACAATTTAGCATGGCCAATCCACCTAACCTGCACATCTTTGGACACTAAGGGACAATTTAGCATGGCCAATCCACCTAACCTGCACATCTTTGGACACTAAGGGACAATTTAGCATGGCCAATCCACCTAACCTACACATCTTTGGACACTAAGGGGCAATTTAGCATGGCCAATCCACCTAACCTACACATCTTTGGACACTAAGGGGCAATTTAGCATGGCCAATCCACCTAACCTGCACAACTTTGGACACTAAGGGACAATTTAGCATGGCCAATCCACCTAACCTACACATCTTTGGACACTAAGGGACAATTTAGCATGGCCAATCCACCTAACCTGCACATCTTTGGAGTGTGAGAGGAAACCGGAGCACCCGGAGGAAACCCACACAGACACAGGGAGAACGTGCAAACTCCACACAGACAGTGAGCCAAGCCAGGAATTCAACCCGGGTCCTTAGCGCTGTGAGGCAGCAGCACTAACCACTGTGCTGCCCCATAACTGGGAAGAACATTCTAGCTCATGCCATGAGGGCAGAGCTTAAACCAGATTGGCGGTGGGGTTGAGTGCCTGAGGGCAGATTGGGACAGGACACACTCAGAACAAGGAGGAGCTCGGAAAGGCAGACAAAGCAAATGGTTGAAGAGGGCACAGCGCAGGAATTTGGCCACGTTTATGGTAAAGAAATGCAGAGTAAAGCAAAGCGGGCACAGGGCGGCGGGCACGGGGCAGCGGGATATGGCCGCGGTAACGGGAAACCCGGCTGAAAGAGGGGCTGAAATGACACTCCCTGGAAACTCCTTTCAATTCTGACTCCCCCCCCCCCCCCCCCCCGCCCCCACTCCCACCAGCCCCACCTCTCCCCTCCGTCCCGTCTGTGCCACCCTACCTGGGCAGGACGTTGTGATCGACCAAGGTGAGGGTCAGCCGGCCGTCCCTGTGCAGCTGATTGAGGTCGATGTCGTCTCGGAAGAGCAGGGGTTCCTGGGGCAGACAGCTCTCCCGGAGGAGGGACACGCATTCGCCGCGCAGAGGGAAGTCGGAGCGTGGGATATTCAGGACCGGCACGAACGCCGCCTTCTGGTCGGGCGCGGTCTACCGGAGAGAGAGAGAAGGACAACAGAGAGGGAGACTCAAACAGTTAAATAAACACTCGGAGCGACACTGAACAAAATCAGGAGAACAGCATCAAGAGGGCGACTGACAGGGCAAATTAAAAACAGGTAAGTTATCCGGGGAATTTTCCCCAAGAGTCCAGCACACCCTGAGGTCGATAACGTTCAAATGAAGCACATACAGAATCCTGACAGTGCAGAAGGAGGCCATTCGGCCCATCGAGCCCACACCGCCAAAAATCCCACCCAGACCCTATCCCTGTAACTCCACATATTTACCCTGCTAATCCCCCGACACTAATGGCCAATCCACCTAACCTGCACATCTTTGGACACTAAGGGACAATTTAGCACGGCCAATCCACCTAACCCACACATCTTTGGACAGCACAGTGGGTTAGCACTGCTGCCTCACAGCGCCAGGGACCCAGGGTTAATTCCGGCCTCGGGTCACTGTCTGTGCGCTCTCTCTCTGTCGCCCCGGTTCTCCCCCCGTGTCTGCGTGGGTTTCCTCCGGGTGCTCCGGTTTCCTCCCACAGTCCAAAGATGTGCAGATCAGGTGAATTGGCTATGCTAAATTGACCCTAGTGTCAGGGGGATTAGCAGGTTAAATATGTGGGGTTACATGGATAAGGCCTGGGTGGGATTGTGGTCGGTGCAGACGTGATGGGCTGAATGGCCTCCTTCCGCACTGTAGGGATTCTATGATTCTAAGGGGCAATTTTAGCACGGCCAATCCACCTAACCCGCACATCTTTGGACAGTGGGAGGAAACCGGAGCACCCGGAGGAAACCCACGCAAACACGAGGAGAATGTGCAAACTCCACACAGACAGTGACCCGAGCTGGGAATCGAACCCGGGACCCTGTAGCTGTGAAGCAGCAGTGCTAACCACTGTGCTACCGTGCAGTCCTTCCGCACTGTAGGGATTCTATGATTCTAAGGGGCAATTTAGCATGGCCAATCCACCTAACCTACACATCTTTGGACACTAAGGGGCAAGTTAGCATGGCCAATCCACCTAATCTGCACGCCTTTTGGACTGTGGGAGGAAACCCATGCAGACATGGGGAGAACGCGCAGACTCCACACAGACAGTGACCCAAGCCAGGAATTGAACCCAGGTCCCTGGTGTTGTGAGACAGCAGTGCTAACCCACTGTGCCACCCACCATCTCACATCCAAGTGGGCATCCGTGTCGAAGCACTTTGACTGCACAATTACTGTTCCACGCCATGCCTACAAATTACGCCAACAACCAATTTAAGATCATTGACCCTCACCATGGAGCTCACTCACATGTGCGGGAATATTAACACACAAGGAGGAATATTAACATGCACCCTGCAGGCAAAAGGGACACGACCAGGCGTGCTGTCTTATATCAATGGAAAGGTGTGGGGGAGGGGGGGAGGGGGGGGGGTCAAGTAGGTCCTTCATGCATCCCCCAGGACAACCAATCAGTGCCCTTTTCACACTGCGGTGCAAATCGCTGCTCCCTCTGAAATTTGGTATTCTTGCACCTGTCCTGATGAGTGCTGGAGGAAAAGCTACGGCAGCCCATTCCTTCTTTCCCGTATTTGAGGATACAGTGATAGGGAGGGGGGTGTAGGGAGCTGGAGGGGGTTACAGAGATAGGGAGGGGGTGTAGGGGCTGGAGGAGGTTACAGAGATAGGGAGGGGGTGTAGGGGCTGGAGGAGGTTACAGAGATAGGGAGGGGCTGGAGGAGGTTACAGAGATAGTGAGGGGATGTAGGGGGCTGGAGGAGGTTACAGAGATAGGGAAAGGGTGTAGGGGGCTGGAGGAGGTTACAGAGATAGGGGGGATGTCGGGGCTGGAGGAGGTTACAGAGATAGGGAGGGGCTGGAGGAGGTTATAGAGATAGGGAGGGATGTAGGGGCTGGAGGAGGTTACAGAGATAGGGAGGGGGTGTAGGGGCTGGAGGAGGTTACAGAGATAGGGGGGTATGTAAGGGCTGGAGGAGGTTACAGAGATAGGGAGGGGCTGGAGGAGGTTACAGAGATAGTGAGGGGATGTAGGGGGCTGGAAGAGGTTACAGAGATAGGGAGGGGGTGTAGGGGCTGGAGGAGGTTACAGAGATAGGGAGGGGCTGGAGGAGGTTACAGAGATAGGGAGGGGCTGGAGGAGGTTACAGAGATAGGGAGGGGCTGGAGGAGGTTATAGAGATAGTGAGGGGATGTAGGGGGCTGGAGGAGGTTACAGAGATAGGGAGGGGTCTCGGTGCTGGAGGAGGTTACAAAGATAGGGAGGGGGTGTAGGAGGTTACAGAGATAGGGAGGGGGTGTAGGGGAGGGAGATGTTCACGGACCTTCCTCAGGAAGTAAGCAAGCACGATAGCAGAAACCATGGAATCCAGATCACAGGCCTCATTCCCCAGAACGACATGGACTCCGGACGTCCCACTCTGAAAGGCAAAAGCATGATCAGGAATGAGCTTATAAATCTCACACCCCTCTCTCTGCCCCAAGTGAGGCCATACTTGTGACTAATAAATAAACTTTCCTCTCTCTCTAGAGAGAGAGAGAGAGAGCTATGAGCTGTTATCTCTGGCAGGTGGCAGTTGCTCTTTTCGTCTCACTGCTCCCCCTCTTTTATACGCATGATGACATATCAGTATATCCCACAATAGGATTGGACCTAGGTTGTCAAAACCATCAGATTTAAATTTTATCGGTTTTTGGTATCTAAGTGGCGGAATCAAATTGATTGACTAAATTCAAAAGCCTGTTGTCTTGGTAACCCTGCTGTTTGGCCTTTTGATAAAAATGTTTCAGTCTGGGCTCTCTGTGTACCTGCATTTTAAATCTCGAAGCACAGAAAAAGCACCATGTTTTACCGGGACCACGCAATGCTTAACCCCTTTAGCATCTTACAAAACCAAATTCTAACAACCCTCCGCTCAATCTATTAATTACTCTACCCAACTACACAACACAGCCCAGTCAAAGGTCTTGCCACATCCAAGCGGACATCTCCCAGTGGATCCATCATCATTCTTTGTCCAGCCCCTACACCCCCTCCCTATCTCGGTAACCTCCTCCAGCCCCTACACCCTCTCCTTATCTCTGTAACCTCCTCCAGCCCCTACACCCCCTCCCTATCTCTGTAACCTCCTCCAGCCCCTACACCCCCTCCCTATCTCTGTAACCTCCTCCAGCCCCTACACCCCCTCCCTATCTCTGTAACCTCCTCCAGCCCCTACACTCCCTCCCTATCTCTGCAACCTCCTCCAGCCCCTACACCCCCCTCCCTATCTCTGTAACCTCCTCCAACCCCTACACTCCCCTCCCTATTTCTGTAACCACCTCCAGCCCCTACACCCCCCCCCTCCCTATCTCTGTAACCACCTCCAGCCCCTACACCCACCCCTCCCTCCCTATCTCTGTAACCTCCTCCAGCCCCTACACCCAAGCACAGGAGATTAGAGTGAGGGTGGGTGCAACGCAGAATGAGAACTGATCTATGTTAAACATACAGAAGCCCCTCCCCACCAGCTCCGTCAGCCTGGCAGACGAGGGAAGACAGCTCCAAGGCAGCAACAGGACTTGTCAGGCAGACCGCAGTCACCTACACGGTCGCTGCTATTCAACTGGGCCCTGCCTTGGGCCTTCCCCAACCCCTGGACCTGTTCCTGGAACCCTGCCACAGATCCCAGAATCTCCTTCCTCCATCACAACTCCCCCCCCCGCCCCCCCTTTCCCTGCCCCCGCCCACCAACCCCGAAGTATCGGCCTTCACTCAGTGGATAACACTCTTGCCTCTGTCGCCATGGGTGCGGGGCCTACCTCCACAGGCTTCAGGCTAGCGCGTCTAGTACTATTACCAGAGTGAGTGGGGGGAGAACAGAAAGCATAGACTATTCCCTAAATGGGGCGGTGATTCAGAAATCGGGAGTCCTAGTTCAGGATTCTCTCAAGGTTAATTTGCAGATTGAGTTGGTCGTTAGGAAGGCAAACGCGATATTAGCATTCGTGTCAAGAGGGCTAGGATACAAGAACAGGGATGTACTTCTGAGGCTGTATAAGGCTCTGGTCAGACCCCATTTGGAGTATTGTGAGCAATTCTGGGTCCCGTATCTAAGGAAGGATGTGCCGGGCCTTGGAAAGGGTACAGAGGAGGTTCGCTGGAATGATCCCTGGAATGAAGAGCTTGCCGTATGAGGAACGGTTGAGGACTCTGGGTCTGTACTCGTTGGGAGTTTAAAAGGATGAGGGAGGGGGGATCTTATTGAAACTTACAGAAGGCCTGGATAGAGTGGACGTGGGGGAAGATATTTCCATTAGTGAGAGAGATTAGGATCCGAGGGCCCAGCCTCAGAGTAAAGGGACGACCCTTTAGAGCCGAGATGAGGAGGAATTTCTTCAGCCAGAGGGTGGTGAATGTGTGGAACTTGTTGCCACAGAGGAGGCCGGGTCATTGAGTGTACTGAAGACAGAGATCGATCGGTTCTTGATTGGTAAGGGGGTCAAGGGTTATGGGGAGAAGGTGGGAGAATGGGAATGTATCAGCCATGGCGGGGCAGACTCGATGGGCCAAAAGGCCTGATTCTGCTGCTGTATCTAATGGGAGTGCCACGCTGTCGACAGTGCAGGCGTTTAAGTGAGAACCCGTCTGCCCTCTGAGGGGGCAAAAGGTCCCACAGTACCACCCTCCCCCCCCCCCCCCCACCCGCCGTGTCAACATTCCACCCTTGCCCAATGTGGCCAAGACAACACAGTCGTCATGGCAGCGCCATATGTGGGATCTTGCTGTGCGCTGGCACGGCTGCTTCATTTCCTGGGGAGGAGGGGGGTTTAACCACCCCCCCCGCCCCGGGGAAGCCATTTAACTTGCAGGTCAACCAAAGATGCCAAACACTGGGATTTTTGCCCAGTCTTTTAAGCCCAGAGACAGGCTTGAGGGGCTGAATGGCCCCCCCACCCCATCTGTCTCGCAAGTTGGCGGACCGAAATCAGAGAACGGACACCGGGCGGGAGGCCATTCAGCCTGTCTTGCCCCTGCTGGCCCTTTGCAAGAGTGAAGGCAGCAAGTTGCAGTTCCGCCCCCCCCCCCCCTCCACTGTGAACTTTCCCGCTTGCGATAATGAGATGACCGTGCGTGACACAGAGGGAGCCCCGGGTCGCAGGAACTTGGGGGAATTGAACCCAAGAAACTCGGACAGACGGGATGGGGAGGAGAAAATTGGAAATAAAAGCAATTTTTTCCTCTGTTCTTCCACAGGATGTGGGTTTCATTGGCAAAGCCCAGCATTTATTGCCCATCTCTAGTTGCCCTTGAGAAGGTGACGGTGAGCTGCCTTCTTGAATCGCTGCAGTCCACGTGCTGTGGGTTGACCCACAATGCCGTTAGGGAGGGAGTTCCAGGATTTTGACCCAGCGACAGCGAAGGAACGGCCGATATATTTCCAAGTCAGGGTGGTGAGTGGCTTGGAGCAGGACTTGCAGGTGGTGGTGTTCCCCATGTACCTGCTGCCCTTGTCCTTCTAGATGGAAGTGGTCGTGGGTTTGGAAGGTGCTGTTTAAGGATCTTTGGTGAGTCGCTGCGGTGCATCTTGTAGATGGTACACACTGCTGCTACTGAGCGTCGGTGGTGGAGGGGGTGGATGTTTGCGGACATGGTACCAATCAAGTGGGGCTGCTTTGTCCTGGATGGTGTCGAGTTTCTTGTTTGAGCCGCACCCATCCAGGCAAGTGGGGAGTATCCCATCACACTTGTGCCCCGTAGATGGTGGACAGGCTTTGGGGAGTCAGGAGGTGAGTTTCTCTCCGCAGGATTCCCAGCCTCTGACCTGCTCTGGGAGCCACAGTATTTATATGGCTGGATCCAGTTCAGTTTCTGGTCGATGGTAACCCCCAGGATGTTGATAGTGGGGGGATTCAGTGATGGTTACACCATTGAATAGGAAGGGGCGGTGGTTAGAGTGTCTCTTATTGCCCATCCCTAATTGCCCTCAAACTGAGAGGATTGAGAGAACATTGCATCTCCTGGAATTTTGAGGATGTGACCAGTGGAGTGGACAAGAGTGAACCGGTGGATCTTGTGTGTCTGGACTTTCAAAAGGCTTCTGGTGAGTTCCTACACAAGGGATTAGTGAGCACGATTGAAGCTCATGTCACTGCGGGTAATGTATTGACGTGGGTAGAGTGCTGGTCGGCAGACCAGAAGCAGAGAGTGGGGAAAAAAAAAGGATGCTTTTCCGAGTGGCAGGCAGTGACTAATGGGGTACCGCAGGGTTCAGTGCTGGGGTGGCACAGTGGTTAGCACTGCTGCCTCACATCGCCAGGGACCCGGGTTCGATTCCCGGCTTGGGTCACTGTCTGTGCGGAGTCTGCACGTCCCGCACCCACCCCCTCCATGTCTGCGTGGGTTTCCTGGTGCTCCGGTTTCCTCCCACAGTCCAAAAGATGTGCAGGTTAGGGGGATTGGCCATGCTAAATTGCCCCTTAGTACCCAAAGATGTGCAGGTTAGGGGGATTGGCCATGCTAAATTGCCCCTTAGTGCCCAAAGATGTGCAGGTTAGGGGGATTGGCCATGCTAAATTGCCCCTTAGTACCCAAAGATGTGCAGGTTAGGGGGATTGGCCATGCTAAATTGCCCCTTAGTACCCAAAGATGTGCAGGTTAGGGGGATTGGCCATGCTAAATTGCCCCTTAGTGCCCAAAGATGTGCAGGTTAGGGGGATTGGCCATGCTAAATTGCCCCTTAGTACCCAAAGATGTGCAGGTTAGGAGGATTGGCCATGCTAAATTGCCCCTTAATGTCCAAAGATGTGCAGGTTAGGAGGATTGGCCATGCTAAATTGCCCCTTAATGTCCAAAGATGTGCAGGTTAGGGGGATTGGCCATGCTAAATTGCCCCTTAGTACCCAAAGATGTGCAGGTTAGGGGGATTGGCCATGCTAAGTTGCCCCTTAGTACCCAAAGATGTGCAGGTTAGGAGGATTGGCCATGCTAAATTGCCCCTTAATGTCCAAAGATGTGCGGGTTAGATGGATTGGACATGCTAAATTGTCCATTAGTGTCCAAAGACGTGTTGGTTAGGGTGCATTGGCCGTGCTAAATTCTCCCTCAGTGTACCCGAACAGGCGCCGGAGTGTGGCGACATGGAGAATTTCACAGTAACTTCATTGCAGTGTTAATGTAAGCCGACTTGTGACTGATAAATGAACTTTGATTTACTTTATGGGACCCCAGCTATTCACATTGTACATGGATGATCTGGAGAAAGGAACTGAATGCAATGTCTCCAAATTCACAGATGACACTAAGCTGGGTGGCAGTGTGCGCTGTGAGGAGGATGCTAAGAGGCTGCAGGGTGACTGGGACAGGCTGGCTGAATGGGCAAATACTTGGCAAATGCAACATAATGTGGGTAAATGTGAGGTTATCCACTTTGGTGGCAAAAAACAGGAAGGAAGTTTATTATCTGAATGGTGGCAGTTTGGGAAAAGGGGAAGTGCAGCGTGACCTGGGTGTCATGGTGGAACACTCGCTGAAGGTTGGCATGCGGGTACAGCAGGCGGTGAGGAAGGCATGCCAGCCTTCATAGCAAGGAGATTTGAGTATAGGAGACTTGCTGCAATTAAGCAGGGCCTTGGTGAGGCCACACCTTGAGTAGTCTGAGGAAGGACATTCTTGCTATTGAGGGAGTCCAGCGAAGATTCACCAGACGGATTCCCGGAATGGCAGGATTGATATATGAAGACGGGCTGGATCGACTGGACTTGTACTCACTGGAAAAATGAGGGGAGGATCTCACAGAAACAGATAAAATCCTGATGGGACTGAACAGGCGAGATGCAGGAAGAATCATAGAAGCCCCACAGTGCAGAAGGGAGGCCATTTGACCTCATCGAGCCCGCACTGACAACAATCCCACCCAGGCCCTATTCCCCGTAACCCCACATATTTACCCTACTAATCCCCCTGACACTCGGGTCAACGCAGACATGGGGAGAATGTGCAAATTCCACACTTCCTGGTGCTCCGGTTTCCTCCCACAGTCCAAAAGATGTGCAGGTTAGGGGGATTGGCCATGCTAAATTGCCCCTTAGTGCCCAAAGATGTGGTTAGGGGGATTGGCCATGCTAAATTGTCCCTTAGTGCCCAAAGATGTGCAGGTTAGGAGGATTGGCCGTGCTAAATTGCCCCTTAATGTCCAAAGATGTGCAGGTGACCCGAGGCCGGGAATCGAACCCAGGTCCTGTGCGGCAGCAGTGCTGACCCACCGTGCCAGCCTCATGTTCCCGATGTTGGGAGAGGTCCAGAACTAGGGGGGGGGGTCACAGTCTAAGAATGAGGGGGTAAGCCATTCAGGGACTGGAAGCAAAAAAGACAAGGCGGCAGATTACGACCCGAGTGGCTGTAAATTCGGGAGAGGGGAGTGTGCAGTGGGACCTGGGTGTCCTTGTGCACCAGTCGCTGAAGGTAAGCTTGCAGGTGCAGCAGGCGGTAAAGAAGGCAAATGGCATGTTAGCCTTCATTGCGAGAGGTTTCGAGTACAGGAGCAGGGATGTGTTGTTGCAATTATACAGGGCCTTGGTGAGGCCACACCTAGAGTATTGTATGCAGTTTTGGCCTCCTTTTCTGAGGAAGGATGTTCTTGCTCTCGAGGGAGTGCAGCGAAGGTTTACCCGGCTGATTCCGGGGATGGTGGGACTGATGTATGAGGAGGGATTGACGAGGTTAGGATTGTTTTCATTGGAGTTCAGACAAATGAGGGGGGGATCTCATAGAGACTTATAAAATTCTAACAGGACTGGACAGGGTAGATGCAGGGAGGATGTTCCCGATGGTGGGGGGAGTCCAGACCCAGGGGGTCACAGTCTGAGGATTCAGGGTAGACCATTTACATAGAACAGTACAGCACAGAACAGGCCCTTCGGCCCACAATGTTGTGCCGAGCTTTATCTGAAACCAAGATCAAGCTATTCTACTCCCTATCATCCTGGTGTGCTCCATGTGCCTATCCAATAACCGCTTAAATGTTCCTAAAGTGTCTGACTCCACTATCACTGCAGGCAGTCCATTCCACACCTCAACCACTCTCTGCGTAAAGAACCTACCTCTGATATCCTTCCTATATCTCCCACCATGAACCCTATAGTTATGCCCCCTTGTAATAGCTCCATCCACCCGAGGAAATAGTCTTTGAACATTCACTCTATCTATCCCCTTCATCATTTTATAAACCTCTATTAAGTCTCCCCTCAGCCTCCTCCGCTCCAGAGAGAACAGCCCTAGCTCCCTCAACCTTTCCTCATAAGACCTACCCTCCAAACCAGGCAGCATCCTGGTAAATTTAGGACGGAGATGAGGAGACATTTCTTCACCCAAAGAGTGGTGAGTCTGTGGAATTCATTACCACAGGAAGTAGTTGATGCCAAAACATTGAGTGTATTGAAGAGGCGGCTGGATATAGCACTTGGGGGTGAACGGGATCAAAGGTTATGGGGAGAAAGCAGGATTAGGCTATTGAGTTGGATGATCAGCCATGATGGTGATGAATGGCGGAGCAGCTCGAAGGGCCGAATGGACTCCTCTTATCTTCTATGTTTCCACGAGATGAGGAAGAACTTCTTCGCTCAGAGAGTTGTGAACCTGTGGAATTCTCTCCCACAGGAAGCTGTTGGGGGCCGGTTGGTTAGTTATGTTCAAGAGGGAACTGGATGCGGTGCTTGTGGCCAAAGGGATTGAGGGTGCGTGGAGAGAAAGCAGGAGTGGGATACAAAAAAACGCATCATATTGAATAGTAGGTGCAGGCTCGAGGGGCTGAATGGCCTCCTCCCGCACCGATTTCCTGTTTTAGAGTTGGTGCATTGTTGTGAGGGTGGGACAGGGGTCAGAGTGGGACAGGGGTCAGAGTGGCAGGCCCGTACCCCCCCTGACACGCACACACACACAGCCGGCGGTGAATCAGCCTTGTGTTACTATTTCACTATTACCACACAGGCTGATTCACTTTCCTATGACCGGGACGCGACTACCTTCCAATCACCACCCCCTGACATTTGAACAGGGAGAGAGCAAGTGGAACAAATTAACACACTCGCGCTGCTCTCACTTTCCTGAGGCGGGGAGCCGGGGTTTGTTTCGATAACGGATCTTGCGCAGAGAAATTCGCACTCTGCCCAGCCCAAGAAGCAAAACCCAGAGATGGGAAATTACTGACAAGACAACCACACAATCCTCACTTACACATGGGGCAGGCACGGTGGGTTAGCGCTGCTGCCTCACAGCGCCAGGGACCCGGGTTCGATTCCCGGGTCACTGTCTGTGTGGAGTTTGCACGTTCTCCCCGTGTCTGCGTGGGTTTCCTCCCACATTCCGAAAGATGTGCAGGTTAGGTTGGATTGGCCATGCTAAATTGCCCCTTAGTGTCCAAAGATGCGCAGGTTAGGTTGGATTGGCTATGCTAAATTGCCCCTTAGTGTCCAAAGATGTGCAGGTTAGGTTGGATTGGCCAAGCTAAATTGCCCCTGTTGATGGGATCTTACTGTGCACAAAGCGGCTCCCACACGGCAGAGACCGCACTTCCAGCGAGGCGTGCGGCTGTGCGGGGTGTCCCTGGCGTGCTGTGAAGTGACAGGCAGGGATCAGTGTGAAGGAGCATGTTACTGAGCTGGGAATCTGGGTCAGGGAGCTTTCCCTGGCGCTGGAGGCTGGGGGAAGAGGATGCCCACGTCACGGAGCAGTTGCAGACAGCTCACCTCCTGATACAGGGCGGCTGGCGACACTGCCACCAGGGGCCTGGCTCTCTCGTGCCCAGCTGGGTCCTCATTTCCCATCACTGCACTCTGCCGTTCTACCAAACAGACTCAAGACAGAAATCCCCCCCACCCCCACACCCACCCACCCCCCCCTCCAGATGCGCCTTGGATTTCAATCCATCTCAATCAGCTCGAGGAGAGATCTTCCATTTTAGTTTCAAGTTTATTTATTAGAACAAAGGACAAAGAAAATTCCAGCTCAGGAACAGGCACTTCGGCCCTCCAAGCCTGCACCCACCATGCTGCCCGACTTAACTAAAACCCCCTACCCTTCCAGCGACCATATCCCTCTATTCCCATCCTATTCATGTATTTGTCAAGACGCCCCGTAAAAGTCACTACCGTATCTGCTTCTACTACCTCCCCCGACAGAGAGTTCCAGGCACCCACCACCCTCTGTGTAAAAAATCTGCCTCGTACATCTCCTTTAAACCTTGCCCCTCGCACCTTAAACCTGTGCCCCCTAGTAATTGACTCTTCCACCCTGGGGAAAAAGCTTCTGACTATCCACTCTGTCCATGCCCCTCATAATCTTGTAGACTTCTATCAGGTCTCCCCTCAACCTCCGTCATTCCAGTGAGAACAAACCAAGTTTCTCCAACCTCTCCTCATAGCTAATGCCCCCCATACCAGGCAACATCCTGGTAAATCTTTTCTGTGCCCTCTCCAAAGCCTCCACATCCTTCTGGTAGTGTGGCGACCAGAATTGAACACTATATTCCAAGTGCGGCCTAACTAAGGTTCTACAAGGCTGCAACATGACTTGCCAATTTTTAAACTCAATGCCCCGGCCGATGAAGGCAAGCATGCCGTGTGTCTTCTTGACTACCTTCTCCACCTGCGTTGCCACTTTCAGTGACCTTGCACTAGAAAGCTTTAGATTGGCTAAGAGGGAGTTGAAGAGCGAGCTTAGAAGGGCTAAAAGGGGACATGAGAAGACTTTGGCGGATAGGGTTAAAGAGAATCCTAAGGCGTTCTATAGGTATGTCAAGAACAGAAGGTTGGTTAGGGCAAGTTTAGGGCCAGTTATAGATGGCAGAGGGAAGTTATGTGTGGAACCGGAGGAGATTGGTGAAGCATTGAACCAATATTTCTCTTCGGTGTTCACGCAAGGGGACATGAATATAGCTGAGGAGGACACTGGGTTGCAGGGGAGTAGAATAGACAGTATTACAGTTGATAAGGAGGATGTGCAGGATATTCTGGAGGGTCTGAAAATAGATAAATCCCCTGGTCCGGATGGGATTTATCCAAGGATTCTCTGGGAGGCAAGAGAAGTGATTGCAGAGCCTCTGGCTCTGATCTTCAGGTCGTCGTTGGCCTCTGGTATAGTACCAGAAGATTGGAGGTTAGCGAATGTTGTCCCATTGTTTAAGAAGGGGAACAGAGACTTCCCCGGGAATTATAGACCGGTGAGTCTCACTTCTGTTGTCGGCAAGATGTTGGAAAAAATTATAAGGGATAGGATTTATAGTTATTTGGAGAGTAATGAATTGATAGGTGATAGTCAGCATGGTTTTGTGGCAGGTAGGTCGTGCCTTACTAACCTTATTGAGTTTTTTGAGAAAGTGACCAAGGAGGTGGATGGGGGCAAGGCAGTGGACGTGGTATATATGGATTTTAGTAAGGCGTTTGATAAGGTTCACCATGGTAGGCTTCTGCAGAAAATGCAGATGTATGGGATTGGGGGTGATCTAGGAAATTGGATCAGGAATTGGCTAGCGGATAGGAAACAGAGGGTGGTGGTTGATAGTAAATATTCATCATGGAGTGCGGTTACAAGTGGTGTACCTCAGGGATCTGTTTTGGGGCCACTGCTGTTTGTAATATTTATTAATGATCTGGATGAGGGTATAGTTGGGTGGATTAGCAAATTTGCTGATGACACCAAAGTCGGTGGTGTGGTAGACAGTGAGGAAGGGTGTCGTAGTTTGCAGGAAGACTTAGACAGGTTGCAAAGTTGGGCCGAGAGGTGGCGGATGGAGTTTAATGCGGAGAAGTGTGAGGTAATTCACTTTGGTAGGAATAACAGATGTGTTGAGTATAGGGCTAACGGGAGGACTTTGAATAGTGTGGAGGAGCAGAGGGATCTAGGTGTATGTGTGCATAGATCCCTGAAAGTTGGGAATCAAGTAGATAAGGTTGTTAAGAAGGCATATGGTGTCTTGGCGTTTATTGGTAGGGGGATTGAATTTAGGAGTCGTAGCGTTATGTTGCAACTGTACACAACTCTGGTGCGGCCGCACTTGGAGTACTGTGTGCAGTTCTGGTCCCCACATTACAGGAAGGATGTGGAGGCTTTGGAGAGGGTGCAGAGGAGGTTTACCAGGATGTTGCCTGGTATGGAGGGGAGATCCTATGAGGAGAGGCTGAGGGATTTGGGATTGTTTTCGCTGGAAAGGCGGCGGCTAAGAGGGGATCTTATTGAAACATATAAGATGATTAGAGGTTTAGATAGGGTGGATAGTGATAGCCTTTTTCCTCTGATGGAGAAATCCAGCACGAGGGGGCATGGCTTTAAATTGAGGGGGGGTAGTTATAGAACCGATGTCAGGGGTAGGTTCTTTACCCAGAGGGTGGTGAGGGATTGGAATGCCCTGCCAGCATCAGTAGTAAATGCGCCTAGTTTGGGGGCGTTTAAGAGATCCGTAGATAGGTTCATGGACGAAAAGAAATTGGTTTAGGTTGGAGGGTCACAGTTTTTTTTTTAACTGGTCGGTGCAACATCGTGGGCCGAAGGGCCTGTTCTGCGCTGTAATGTTCTATGTTCTATGTTCTATGTTCTATGTGTACCTGTACGCCCAGATCCCTCTGCCTTTCAATACTCTTAAGGGTTCTGCCATTTACTGTATATTTCCCATCTGTATTAGACCTTCCAAAATTCATTTCCTCACATCTGTCCACATAGTGTCACAAGTCGGCTTACATTAACACTGCAACGAAGTTACTGTGAAAATCCCCTATTCGCCACACTCCGGTGCCTGTTCGGGTACACAGAGGGAGAATTTAACACGGCCAATGCATCCTAACCAGCATGTCTTTGGGCACTAAGGGGCAATTTAGCATGGCCAATCCACCTAACCTACACATCTTTGGACACTAAGGGGCAATTTAGCATGGCCAATCCACCTAACCTACACATCTTTGGACACTAAGGGGCAATTAGCACGGCCAATCCACCTAACCCGCACATCTTTGGACACTAAGGGGCAATTTAGCACGGCCAATCCACCTAACCTGCACATCTTTGGACACTAAGGGGCAATTTAGCATGGCCAATCCACCTAACCTGCACATCTTTGGACACTAAGGGGCAATTTAGCGTGGCCAATCCACCTAACCTACACATCTTTAGACATGAAGGGGCAATTTAGCACGGCCAATCCACCTAACCTGCAAATCTTTGGACACTAAGGGGCAATTTAGCATGGCCAATCCAACCTAACCTACACATCTTTGGACACTAAGGGGCAATTTAGCACGGCCAATCCACCTAACCTGCACATCTTTGGACACTAAGGGGCAATTTAGCACGGCCAATCCACCTAACCTGCACATCTTTGGACACTAAGGGGCAATTTAGCATGGCCAATCCATCTAACCTACACATCTTTAGACATGAAGGGGCAATTTAGCACGGCCAATCCACCTAACCTGCAAATCTTTGGACACTAAGGGGCAATTTAGCATGGCCAATCCAACCTAACCTACAGATCTTTGGACACTAAGGGGCAATTTAGCACGGCCAATCCACCTAACCTGCACATCTTTGGACACTAAGGGGCAATTTAGCACGGCCAATCCACCTAACCTGCACATCTTTGGACACTAAGGGGCAATTTAGCATGGCCAATCCACCTAACCTACACATCTTTAGACATGAAGGGGCAATTTAGCACGGCCAATCCACCTAACCTGCAAATCTTTGGACACTAAGGGGCAATTTAGCATGGCCAATCCACCTAACCTGCAAATCTTTGGACACGAAGGGGCAATTTAGCATGGCCAATCCACCTAACCTGCACATCTTTGGATACTAAGGGGCAATTTAGCATGGCCAATCCCCCTAACCTGTACATCTTAGTGCACTCTTAGTATCAGGGAGACGAGCTCGGGTAAATGCATGGGGTTATGGGGATAGGGCCTGGGTGGGATTGTGGTCGGTGTAGACTTGATGGGCCAAATGGCCTCTGTCTGCACTGTGGGATTCTATGATTCTATGATCTTTGGACACTAAGGGGCAATTTAGCACGGCCAATCCACCCTAACCTACACATCTTTCAGACTGTGGGAGGAAACCGGAGCACCCGGAGGAAACCCACGCAGACACGGGGAGAACGTGCAGACTCCGCACAGACAGTGACCCGAGCCGGGAATCGAACCCAGGTCCCTGGCGCCGTGAAGCAGTGGTGCTAACCACGATCTTGAGAGCCATTCAACAAGCTAGAGTCTGTCAAGGGGTCGGTACAAAAGGACAGTGAAAGGGAGAGAGAAATGAGTCTGGAGCGACTGTGACCCTTGGTCAGTGGGCGCTGAAGTGAAAAGCTCGAGAATCACAAACAAGTACAAATTCCACTCCTCCGCATCACGAGCTCGGCCCAAACCCGCGATGATATCAGCAGCATTCCGCTCAGGGGAAATATGCAGCTTGTTGTAAAAAAAAAAATATATGTATATATATATACACATTTTAAAAAACCCCCCACAGGAAACAGAAAGTTAAAATTAAAAGAGAGAAGCCAGGGTTTAAAACCAGCTGCTGACAGGAACTCTGCTTTTATGAGGGTGGCACGGTGGATTAGCACGCTATCTTGCAGCCCCAGAGACCCGGGTTCGATTCCCGGTTCGGGTCACTGTCTGTGCGGAGTCTGCACGTTCTCCCCGTGTCTGCGTGGGTTTCCTCCGGGTGCTCCGGTTACCTCCCACAGTCCAAAGATGTGGTTAGGTGGATTGGCCGTGCTAAATTGCCCCTTAGTGTCCAAAGATGTGGAGGTTAGGTGGATTGGCCATGCTAAATTGCCCCTTCGTGTCCAAAGATGTGCAGGTTAGGGGGATTGGCCATGCTAAATTGCCCCTTAGTGCCCAAAGATGTGCAGGTTAGGGGGATTGGCCATGCCAAATTGCCCCTTAGTGTCCAAAGATGCGCTGGTTAGGTGGATTGGCCATGCTAAATTGCCCCTTAGTGTCGGGGGGACTAGCTAGGGTAAATGCATGGGGTTATGGGTGGGTTTGTGGTCAGTGCAGACTCGATGGGCCAAATGGCCTCCTTCCGCACTGCAGGGATTCTATGAAGTGCGTACGGTTTTAGTTTAGGCAGCATCATGACTGGCACAGGCTTGGAGGGCCGAAGGGCCTGTTCCTGCGCTGTATTGTTCTTTGGAGTGAGGGTGGGGGCAATTAGGAGGCTTCCACAAGCTGGACGGAGCAAGGCCGCTCCGTAAGCATGGGATCAAAGCAAAAATGAAATGTCATGCCTTAAACCTGGCCTTCTCCCCAGCGCGTAAACAAGCAGGACCTTGCAGAGATCTGTGACCTCTCTCTCTCGGCCTGTCTGCTGTGTATACCAACACAGCCAGCCTGTGACAGATTCAGCCAGCAAAGCTGTCAATGTGACCTCCCCCCCGCACTATCCCCCCCCACTCCAGTGAGTTATGTAAACTGACATGCGCCCCCTCCCCCCCAAGGACACCTTTCACAGTCTATACACTTCAAACAGAATTCACCACCAGAACCAACTTGACAGCAACGCCCGAGTAACGGGCCCCAGTGAAGGTGGTTTCATTTTCCCTATCTCTGTAACCTCCCCCACCCCCTTCCTATCTCTGTAACCTCCTCCAGCCCCTACACCCCCTCCCTATCTCTGTAACCCCCTCCAGCCCCGACACCCCCTCCCTATCTCTATAACCTCCTCCAGCCCCTACACCCCCTCCCTATCTCTGTAACCCCCTCCAGCCCCGACACCCCCTCCCTATCTCTATAACCTCCTCCAGCCCCTACACCCCCTCCCTATCTCTGTAACCCCCTCCAGCCCCGACACCCCCTCCCTATCTCTATAACCTCCTCCAGCCCCTACACCCCCTCCCTATCTCTGTAACCTCCCCCACCCCCTCCCTATCTCTGTAACCTCCTCCAGCCCCTACACCCCCGTCCCTATCGCTATAACCTTCTCCAGCTCCTACACCCCCTCCCTATCTCTGTAACCCCCTCCAGCCCCCTACACCCCCTCCCTATCTCTATAACCTCCAAACCCCCCTCCCTATCTGTAACCTCCTCCAGCCCCTACACCCGCTCCCCATCTCTAACCTCCTCCAGACCCCTCGACCCTCTCCCTGTAACCTCTTCCAGCTGGAGGGGACTGGAGGAGGTTACAGAGATAGGGAGGGGGAGTAGGAGATTGGAGGAGGTTACAGAGATAGGGAGGGGGTGTAGGGGCTGGAGCAGGTTACAGTGATAACGAGGGGGTGTAGGGGCTGGAGGAGGTTACAGAGATAGGGAGGGGGTGTAGGGGCTGGAGGAGGTTACAGAGATAGGGAGGGGGGTTTGGAGGTTAAAGAGATACGGAGGGGGTGTAGGGGGCTGAAGGGGGTTACAGAGATAGGGAGGGGGGTGTAGGGGCTGGAGGAGGTTACAGAAATAGGGAGGTGGTGTGGGGACTGGAGGAGGTTACAGAGATAGGGAGGGGGTATAGGGGCTGGAGGAGGTTACAGAGATAGGGAGGGGGTGTAGGAGATTGGAGGAGGTTACAGAGATAGAGAGGGTTGTAGGGGCTGGAGGAGGTTACAGAGTTAGGGAGGTGGTGTAGGGGCTGGAAGAGGTTAGAGAGCTAACGAGGGGGTGTAGGGGCTGGAGGAGGTTATAGGGGGGTTCAAACATAGACAGAAGAGCTGAACTCCAGAGGTGGGGGTGAGTGTGACAGCCCTTGACATCAAGGCAGCATTCGACCAAGTGTGGCATCAAGAAGCCCCAGCGAAATTGGAATCAATGGGCATCGGGGGCAAACTCTCCGCTGGTTGGAGTCATACTTGGTACATAGGAAGATGGTTGTGGTGGTTGGAGGTCTATCATCTCAGTCCCAGGACATCTCTGCGGGAGTCCCTCAGGTTAGTGTCCCAGGCCCCAACTATCTTCAGCTGCTTCATCAACGACCCTCCCTCCATCATACTTTGGATGGCACAGTGACACAGTGGTTCAGAGTGCCTCAGAGCACCAGGGACCCGGGTTCGATTCCCGGCTTAGGTCACTGTCTGTGCGGAGTCTGCACGTTCTCCCCATGTCTGCGTGGGTTTCCTCCGGATGCTCCGGTTTCTTCCCACAGTCTGAAAGATGTGCTGGTTAGAGTGCATCGGCCGTGCTAAACTCTCCCTCAGTGTAACCCAAACAGGAGTGTGGCGACTAGGGGATTCTCTCTGTAACTTCATTGAGGTGTTAATGTAAGCCGACTTGTGACACTAATAAACAAACTAGAAATTAAACTACGGTCAGAAGCGGGGATGTTCACTGATGATTGCACAATGTTCAGCGCCGTTCGCCAGTCCTCAGATAGTGAAGCAGTTCAGGAGAGATAGCAGAACGCGTACCTTTCGGTCTACCATAGTCCTACCATAGTCCTACCATAGTCCTACCATAGTCCTACCATAGTCCTACCATAGTCCTACCATAGTCCTACCATAGTCCTACCATAGTCCTACCATAGTCCTACCATAGTCCTACCATAGTCCTACCATAGTCCTACCATAGTCCTACCATAGTCCTACCATAGTCCTACCATAGTCCTACCATAGTCCTACCATAGTCCTACCATAGTCCTACCATAGTCCTACACTCTGCCATTAACACCTCCTCTATCTCGTGGAAAAGGTAGTGAAGAAAGCACATGACATGCTTGCCTTCATCGGAAGGGCATAGAGTATAAAAGTTGGCAAATTATGTTAGTTACATAAAAGGTTGGTTCGGCCACGTTTGGAATACTGGATTTAATTTATTATTGTCACATGTATTGGGATACAGTGAAAAGTATTGTTTCTTGCGCGCTATACAGACAAAGCATACCGTTCATAGAGAAGGAAAGGAGAGAGTACAGAATGTAGTGTTACAGTCATAGCTAGGGTGTCGAGAAAGATCAACTTAATGCAAGGTAGGTCTATTCAAAAGTCTGACAGCAGCAGGGATGAAGCTGTTCTTGAGTCGGTCTGTACGTGACCTCAGACTTTTATATCTTTTGTCCAATGGAAGAGAGAATGTTCGGGCTGCGTGGGGGTCCTTGATTATGCTGGCTGCTTTTCCCGAGGCAGCGGGAAGTGTAGACAGAGTCAATGGATGGGAGGCTGGTTTGCGTGATGGATTGGGCTACATTCACGACCCTTTGTAGTTCCTTGCGGTCTTGGGCAGAGCAGGAGCCCATACCAAGCTGTGATACAACCAGAAAGAATGCTTTCTATGGTGTCCAATGGTGGCCTACTGTGTCCAATTCTGGCCACCACACGACCAGAAGGACGTGGTGGCTTTGGAGAGGGTACGGAAAAGGTTTGCCAGGATGTTGCCTGGTACAGAGGTATTAGCTACGAGGAGAGATTGAATAAACTGGGATTGTTCTCCCTGGAAAGACGGAGGCTGAGGGGGCGACCTGATAGAGGTTTATAAAATTATGAGGGGTATGGATAGGGTGAACAGTTGGAAGCTTTTTCCCAGGGCGGAAATGACAATTACAAGGGGGCACAAGTTCAAGGTAAGGGGGAAAGGTTCAGTGGAGATGTGCGGGGCAAGTTTTTTTTTTACACTGCCGAGTGAGGTGGTTGAGGCGGATAGGTCAGACTTATCTGGATCGACACATGAACAGACGGGGAATTGAGGGATACAGGCGGTTGGTCTAGATAGGACAACATGATCGGCGCAGGCATGGTGGGCCGAATGGCCTGTTCCTGTGCTGTACTGTTCTTTGTACCATACACAATGTTACACTATCTCCTCACTCCCACCTATCACTGACTTACGAGCTTGCTCCTTCACCTCCAGCCCCTCTGATACAACATACATTCCATCACACTTCTACCCTTCTTTAGTTCTGAAGACTGAGAGAGACTGGGAACATGAACTCTGCTTCTCTCTCCCCACAGATGCTGCCACTCCTGGTGACATTCCCAGCATTTTCTGTTCTTTACTCAGATTTCCAGCATCCGCACTGTTTTGCTTCTATTCGGACTGAGTTTGTTCAGTGATGAGTAACTTTCACAAATGCCAGATAATGGCCACCTCCAATAGAGAGTCTAACCATCTCCTCCCACAACATTCAATGGTATTTCCATCACTGAATCCCCCACTATCAACATCCTGGGGGTTACCATTGACCAGAAACTGAGCTGGACCCAGCCATATAAATACTGTGGCTCCCAGAGCAGGTCAGAGCTGGGAATCCTGCGGAGAGTAACTCACCTCCTGACTCCCCAAAGCCTGTCCAATATCTACAAGGCACAAGTCAGGAGTGTGATGGAACACTCTCCACTTGCCTGTATGAGTGCAGCTCCAACAACAATCTCCACTTCCCTGTATGAGTGCAGCTCCAACAACAATCTCCACTTGCCTGGATGAGTGCGGCTCCCAACAACAATCTCCACTTGCCTGGGTGAGTGCGGCTCCCAACAACAATCTCCACTTGCCTGGATGAGTGCGGCTCCCAACAACAATCTCCACTTGCCTGGATGAGTGCGGCTCCCAACAACAATCTCCACTTGCCTGGATGAGTGCGGCTCCAACAACAATCTCCACTTGCCTGGATGAGTGCGGCTCCAACAACAATCTCCACTTGCCTGGATGAGTGCGGCTCCCAACAACAATCTCCACTTGCCTGGATGAGTGCGGCTCCCAACAACAATCTCCACTTGCCTGGATGAGTGCGGCTCCAACAACAATCTCCACTTGCCTGGATGAGTGCGGCTCCAACAACAATCTCCACTTGCCTGGATGAGTGCGGCTCCCAACAACAATCTCCACTTGCCTGGATGAGTGCGGCTCCAACAACAATCTCCACTTGCCTGGATGAGTGCGGCTCCAACAACAATCTCCACTTGCCTGGATGAGTGCGGCTCCCAACAACAATCTCCACTTGCCTGGATGAGTGCGGCTCCCAACAACAATCTCCACTTGCCTGGATGAGTGCGGCTCCAACAACAATCTCCACTTGCCTGGATGAGTGCGGCTCCAACAACAATCTCCACTTGCCTGGATGAGTGCGGCTCCCAACAACAATCTCCACTTGCCTGGATGAGTGCGGCTCCCAACAACAATCTCCACTTGCCTGGGTGAGTGCGGCTCCCAACAACAATCTCCACTTGCCTGGATGAGTGCGGCTCCCAACAACAATCTCCACTTGCCTGGATGAGTGCGGCTCCAACAACAATCTCCACTTGCCTGGATGAGTGCGGCTCCAACAACAATCTCCACTTGCCTGGATGAGTGCGGCTCCCAACAACAATCTCCACTTGCCTGGATGAGTGCGGCTCCCAACAACAATCTCCACTTGCCTGGATGAGTGCGGCTCCAACAACAATCTCCACTTGCCTGGATGAGTGCGGCTCCAACAACAATCTCCACTTGCCTGGATGAGTGCGGCTCCAACAACACTCGAGAAGCTCGACACTATCCAGGACAAAGCAGCCCCGCTCGATCGACACGCTAACCACAAACACTCACTCCCTCCACCACCGATGCACAGTGACAGCCGTGTGTGCCATCTACAAGATGCACCGCAGCGACTCACCAAGGCTCCTTGGACAGCACCTTCCAAACCCGCCACCTAGAAGGGCAAGGGAGGGGGCAGCAGACACATGGGGAACACCACCACCTGCAAGTTCTCCCTCCGAGCCACTCACCATCCCGACTTGGAAATATATCGGCCGTTCTTTCACTGTGGCTGGCGTCAAAATCCCGGAACTCCCTCCCCAACTGCGCTGTGGGTGTACCTACCCCACACAAGGGGACTGACTGATGTCCAATAACAATCCTGGAACTCCCTCCCTAACAGCATTGTGGGTGAACCTACCCCACAGAGGGACTGACTGATGTCCAATAACAATCCTGGAACTCCCTCCCTAACAGCACTGTGGGTGTACCTACCCCACACACGGGGACTGCAGCCGGTTCAAGATGGCGGCTCACCCACCCTCCCTGCTCAAGGGGCAATTAGGGATGGGCAATAAATGCTGGGTTAGCCAGCGACGCCCCACATCCCATCTCTCACACGAACTGTGCGCGCGTTTGCACCTTTGTTAGAGGTTGCAATGAAACTTGCCAGGGGTCAGAAGGATGGTAAAATGGCGTGAGTGACTTCATGGGAGCTCAGCTTGCAATATAACAAATTTGCATTTGAGTTCCTCCAAGTGGGGTCACTCCACATCACCCCTCCCTCATATTAGCAACAGTATCCGTGTTACAAAGTAATCTCCGACACACGACTAAGAGAACCCACCAACGCCTCTACTTTCTCAGAAGACTAAGGAAATTTGGCATGTCCGCTACGACTCTCACCAACTTTTACAGATGCACCATAGAAAGCATTCTTTCTGGTTGTGTCACAGCTTGGTCTGGCTCCTGCTCTGCCCAAGACCACAAGGAACTACAAAGGTTCATGAACGTAGCCCAATCCATCACACAAACCAGCCTCCCATCCATTGACTCTGTCTACACTTCCCGCTGCCTCGGGGAAAAGCAGCCGGCATAATTAAGGACCCCCCACGCACGCCGGTCAAAATCTTGGAACTACACCCTGGGCGGCACAATGGCAGCAGTGCTAACCACTGTGTCTCACAGGGACCCGGGTTCGATTCCCGGCTCAGGTCACTGTTTGTGCGGAGTCTGCACGTTCTCCCTGTGTCTGCGTGGGTTTCCTCCGGGTACTCCGGTTTCCTCCGAGAGATGTGCGGGTTAGATGGATTGGCCATACTAAATTGTCCCTTAGGTGACCAAAGACGTGCTGGTTAGGTGCATTGGCCATGCTAAATTCTCCCTCAGGGTACCCAAACAGGCACCGGAGTGTGGCGACTAGGGGATTTCCACAGTAACTTCATTGCAGTGTTAATGTAAGCCCTACTTGTGACACTAATAAATAAACTTCAAACTTAAAGAATCTAATCTACCTCCTGCCCCAAAAATATTCAGTGACCCTCTTCCGGCCTCCACCCCCTTCTGAGGACGGGAGTTACAAAATCGCACAAACTTCAGAAAAAAATTATCCTCGTCTTTGTCCTAAAAGGGATGCCTCTAATTTTAAAACACTGGCTCCCCTCCCCAATCCCGGACTCACCCACAAGGGGAAACATCCTTTCCGTATCTACCTTGCCGAGAGCATTCAGGATCTTAAAAACTTCAATGTCACCCACCCACCCCCACCCCCCCCCCCCCAACCCCCCCCCACCCCCCCCCACCCCCCCCCCCCAACCCCCCCCCACCCCCCCCCCCCCACCCCCCCCCACCCCCACCCCACCCCCCCCACACCGTCTGATACTGCGGTGGAAACAAGCCCAGCCTGCCCGACCTTTCCTCATAAGGCAACCGACTCGATAAGAGGGGAAGAGGAGGAGAATTTTGATGGAAACGCAGCGAGTTGTTGTGATCTGGAAGCCGCTGCCTGAAAGGGAATCAGATTCCATCGGAACTTTCAAAAGCCGGAGGGGGATTTGAAATTGGATAAATACTTGGAATTAGAAAAGAATTGCAGGGCTATGTCGTATCATTACAAAGTGCTCCAGTCAAGCCACTGTGACATTCATTTCATTATCCACCCTAACCAGCACGTCTTTCGGACTGTGGGAGGAAACCGGAGCACCCGGAGGAAACCCACGCAGACACGGGGGAGAACGTGCAGACTCCGCACAGACAGTGACCCGAGCCGGGAATCGAACCCGGGTCCCTGGCGCTGTGAGGCAGCGGTGCTAACCCCACTGTGCCAACCCACTGTGGTTATGGGATAACTGTGATCTACAGCAGCGCCACTTTATATCAGACATGTGGCCTCAGGACTTGTCCACTGCCACATAACAGCTTTTAAAAGCAACTTATAGTCACACAATTCTTTTACATATATCAGTGGTTCCCAAACTTTTTTCACTGGGCCGCACTTTCGGAATAAAAATTTGCTCGCGCCACACCGAATTTTTTATCGATAAGAAATGCATTCAAAAACAAAAAAAAACAACTCCGAGCAGTGCTTGATTCATAACATAGAACATCACTACTTTATAATATCATGGGACATCCAGAAAGTATAAAACAAGCACTTTGAAAAAATATCTATCCATGTTTAAATGTTTCTTTGATTGTCCTTGAATCTTCCCGCCACACTTGCCTTCCCCTCTCGCCACACCCTTGGGAACCACTGACATACATAGACAACAGAAGCAGGAGGAGGCCATTCAGCCCTTCCAGCCTGCTCCGCCATTCATTATGGTCATGGCTGATCATCGAATTCAATATCCTGATTCCCCCTTCCCCCCAATGTCCCTCGATCCCTTTAGCCCCAAGAACAACATTAATTTATTCTTGCACATTTAACATGGTAAATCATTGCACAGTGCTTCAGGAGGGGGTGTAGGGGCTGGAGGAGGTTACAGAGATAGGGGGGGGGGGGGGGGAGTAGGGGCTGGATGAGGTTACAGAGATGGGGAGGGGGGGGGGGAGTAGGGGCTGGAGGAGGTTACAGAGATAGGGAGGGGGGTGTAGGGGCTGGAGGAGGTTACAGAGATAGGGAGGGGGGAGTAGGGGCTGGAGGAGGTTACAGAGATAGGGAGGGGGGAGTAGGGGCTGGAGGAGGTTACAGAGATAGGGAGGGGGGAGTAGGGGCTGGAGGAGGTTACAGAGATAGGGAGGGGGGAGTAGGGGCTGGAGGAGGTTACAGAGATAGGGAGGGGGTGTAGGGGCTGGAGGATGTTACAGAGATAGGGTGGGGGTATAGGGACTGGAGGAGGTTACAGAGATAGGGAGGGGGGTGTAGGGGCTGGAGGAGGTTACAGAGATAGGGAGGGGGTGTAGGGGCTGGAGGAGGTTACAGAGATAGGGAGGGGGTGTAGGGGCTGGAGGATGTTACAGAGATAGGGAGGGGGGTGTAGGGGCTGGAGGAGGTTACAGAGATAGGGAGGGGGTGTAGGGGCTGGAGGAGGTTACAGAGATAGGGAGGGGGTGTAGGGGCTGGAGGAGGTTACAGGGATAGGGAAGGGGGTGTGGCTGGCTTGGCAGCTAAAGTAGGTCAGCCGGCATGGGGAAGGGAGGGAGGGGCTATTGCTGTCACCTACACCCAGCCCAGCCTGACTCACTCACCTGTAAAACAGCCCTGCAGTCCCTCAGGAAAGGCTCCATGTCCGACTCCCCCAGCCCTGCTGCTGCTCCTGGACACACTGATACATTGGCATGGATTGATACATTCCAAGCTCACTGCGCACGCGCCCCCTTCAGCCCCAAGCCCGCCTGGCGGCGCCGCTGCGTCAGCAAACTCCACCCACCGCCAGTAGACGCGCTGACATCATCACGCAGCCCCGCCCCGCCCCCCCATGCGCGCGGGGCGACCGTGAACGGCTGCGGCGCCCCATCAACCTTGAGCGCCCAGGCCCTGATTGACAGGCAACGTCAGCCAATAGCCGGGGTTCCCCGCCCTGATTGACAGGCGGACGTACCAGTCCGACGGCAGAGGCGCTCTGGCAACCGGAAGGGGCGGGTCTTGGGCAGGGGCAGGAATGGGTGAGATGGGCAGAAGGGCCTCATTTGTGTCTGAGGAGGGTGTTTGAGGGGGAAAAATGGTTCAAATGCCCCCAAAACTTAACTAAATGAGGAGAAGGGGGTATAAATGCACCCTGAAGGGGTTGTCTGACCCCTTCCAAAGGCTGGACTTTCCTTCTGCCCTGGGGGAGATGGGTTTAGATTTGGGGGGGTGGGGGGTGGGGGGAGGGGGTTGGTTAAGATGGTTCTAGAATCTTGACCGAATGAGAGGACATACACGGACCGTGGTTTCTCCCCACGCCTCCTGATCGCACCCCGGCTGCTCCGAGGTCAGGAGCAGACTCCCACCACCCTGCGATGCCTTACGCAGTCAAAGAGCTTGGCCGCACTCTCCTCTTGCATCTGCCTGCGGAGGAGGGAGGGGAGAGTGGGGCCAGGTTGGCCAACCGTGATTAAATGTATTTCTAGAGGTTTTTTCTCCAAAGTGACTTGCCCACAAACCCTCCCCCCCCCCCCCCCCCCCCCCCCCCCCATTCCCCCTCTCCGGCCATTAGCCGAACATCCTCTTTGCAAAGGACGTAGGAGCAGGAGTAAGGCCATTCAGCCCTTCGAGCCCACTCCGCCAGTCTGTAAGATCACGGCTAATCTTACTGCGGCCTCAACTCCATCTTCCCATCAATTCTCCTTGAGAAATCTCCCACAACTCAAATATATCCGATGGATCCGGCCCCCACTGCTCTCTCGTGGGAGGGAGAGAATTCCACCCGTCGGGAGAAGAAATTCCTCCCCATCTCCGTCTTTAATGGGAAAACCCCCCTTTTTATTCTCAAACTGTTCCCCCCCCTCTCCCGCTCTAGATTCCCCCACAAATGGAGACGATCTCTGGGTATCCACTCTGTCGAATCCCCCTCAATATCTGTGATTTTCCAACTAGATAACCCCTCTTTTACAGATGCACCATAGAAAGCATTCTTTCCAGATGTATCACAGCTTGGTCTGGGCTCCTGCTCTGCCCAAGACCGCAAGGAACTACAAAAGGGTCGTGAATGTAGCCCAATCCATCACGCAAACCAGCCTCCCATCCATTGACTCTGTCTACACTTCCCGCTGCCTCGGGAAAAGCAGCCAGTATAATCCAAGGACCCCACGCACCCCAGACATTGTCTCTTCCACCTTCTTCCGTCGGGAAAAAGATATAAAAGTCTGAGGTCACGGACCGACCGACTCAAGAACAGCTTCTTCCCTGCTGCTGTCAGACTTTTGAATGGACCTACCTCACACTAAGCTGATCTTTCTCTACACCCTCGCTATGACTGTAACACTACATTCTGCACCCTGTCCTTTCCTTCTCTATGAACGGTATGCTTTGTCTGTATAGCGCGCAAGAAACAATACTTTTCACTGTATGTTAATACATGTGACAATAATAAATCAAATCAAAGTGTTCTAAACCCCATTGGATGCAGGCACCAACCTGTCAAACCTTTCCCTCCTTAGATAGAGCAGTGAAGAAGGCTTTTGGCATGTTGGCCTTCATCAGTCAGGTCACTGAGTGTAGACGTTGGGAAGTTATGTGGCAGTTTTACAGGATGTTGGTGAGGCCACACCTGGAGTATTGTGTTCAGTTTTGAACGCCTAGCTGGTGGGGCGGCACGGTGGCACAGCGGGTTAGCACTGCTGCCTCACAGCGCCAGGGACCCGGGTTCGATTCCCGGCTCGGGTCACTGTCTGTGCGGAGTCTGCACGTTCTCCCCGTGTCTGCGTGGGTTTCCTCCACAGTCCAAAAGACGTGCTGGTTAGGGTGCGTCGGCCATGTTAAATTCTCCCTCAGTGTTACCTGAACAGGCACCAGAGTGTGGCAACTGGGGGATTTTCATTGCAGTGTTAATGTAAGCCAACTTGTGACACTGATAAACAAACAAGGAAAGATGTTATTAAGTTGGAAACAGTGCAGAAGAAATTTACAAGGATGTTGCCAGGACTCGAGGGACTGAGTTATCGGGAGAGATTGGACAGGCTAAGATGTTTTTTCCTTGGATGGTAGGAGACTGAGGGGTGATCTTCTAGAGGTGTATAAGATCATGAGAGGCATGGATAGGGTGAATGCACTCAGTCTTTTTCCTACGATTGGGGAATCGAGAACTAGAGGGCGCAGGTTTAAGTTAAGAGGGGAAAGAATTAATGGGAACCTGAGGAGCAACTTGTTTTACCCAGAGGGTGGTACGTGTGTGGAATGAGCTGTCGGAGGAAGTGGCTGAGGCAGGGACACTGACAACATTTAAGAGGCATTTGGATGGATACATGAACAGGAAAGGTTTAGAGGGATATGGGCCAAAATGCAGGCAAATAGGGCTAGTTTAGATGGGCTTGTTGGACCAGTTTGGGCCGAAGGGCCTGTCTCTGTGCCGTAGATTCAATAAGTCCTTCACCCCAGGAATGAGCCAAGTGTTGAGTGGTACAGGAGTTGAAGTGTGAACCCTGTTCTCTCTCTCTCCCCACAGATGCTGCTGGGTTTTCCCAGCATTTTCCGGATTTACACCCATTCCCCGCGACGCATCCCTTTCCCGCGCCAATCTGAAAGCAAAAAGACTCATTACCCAACTGGGTGAAGGAATACTGAAAGGCCTGGATAGAGAGTGGAGGCGGGGAAGATGTCTCCATTGGTGGGAGAGACTAGGATCCAAAGGCGCACAGCCTCAGAGTAAAGGGATGTCCCTTTGGAACCGAGATGAGGAGATCCAGGAGGCCAACCTGGGTCTGGCCCGGGTTCAGGGAAAGACTGCCCTCAGCTCGATACCTCCCCCCAGTGGCTCCACAGAGATGCAACCTCAGCTGCTGTGCTTGCGTCCATTCTGCCCACGCGCCCATTCTGCCCACGCGCCACTTACAAATCAAACATGCGCTGCACAAACAGCACAGCTCAGACGCATTCCTGCCTGCACACAACTCTTTCTGTCGCGCCCACACTCTCGCATGCGTACTTTTTTGTATGCACACACATCCTCTCTCTCACACACATTCCAGCGCACACACCCCTATACATGCACGCATACACTCATATGGGCAGCACGGTGGTTAGCACAGCTGCCTCACAGTGCCAGGGACCCGGGTTCGATTCCTGGATTGGGTCACTATCTGTGTGGAGTCTGCACGTTCTCCCCGTGTCTGCGTGGGTCTCCTCCGGGTGCTCCGGTTTCCTCCCACAGTCCGAAAGACGTGCTGGTTAGGGCGGATTGGCCGTGCTAAATTCTCCCTCAGTGTTACCCGAACTGGCGCCAGAGTGTGGCGACTAGATTTTCACAGTAACTTCATTGTGGTGTTAATATAAGCCCACTCGTGACATCAATAACTTTAAACACTTGTGCACAAACACACATGCGTACATATTCTCACACACTTATACACTCACACACACATACACAGATCTAGGAGCAGGAGGCCATTCAGCCCCTCAAGCCTCTCCCACCATTCAATGTGATCGTGGCTGATCTCATCTCTGCCTCATCACCACCTTCCTTTCAGACCCTGGGATGTAGATTGTCAGACCCTCGGGGCTTTTGTCTCTCTTCCATCCCCAGTTTACTCAGTATTCGCCCCAGCGATGGCGATTAAGTTCCTCTTTTTTTTAACAGCCTCCGGATTATGCACAGTCGGAATTCTTTTCCCAGGGTAGAAATGTCAATTACTGGGGGAAGCACAGTAAGAAGTCTCACAACACCAGGTTAAAGTCCAACAGGTTTATTTGGTAGCAAATACCATAAGCTTTCGGAGCACTGCTCCTTCGTCAGATGGAGTGGATCTGCACACAATCTGACGAAGGAGCTCTGCTCCGAAAGCTTATGGTATTTGCTACCAAATAAACTTGTTGGACTTTAACCTGGTGTTGTGAGACTTCTTACTGTGCTTACCCCAGTCCAACGCCGGCATCTCCACATCAGAATTACTGGGGGGACAGAGGTTGAAGGTAAATGGGGGAAAGTTTAAAGGAGACGTGAGAGGCGAGTTTTTTTAAAACACAGATAAAAGCAAATTACTGCGGGTGCTGGAATCTCAAACAGAGAGAGAAAACGCTGGAAAATCTCAGCAGGTCTGGCAGCATCTGTACGGAGAGAAAAGAGCTGACGTTTCCAGTCCCGATGACCCTTTCTTAACACAGAGGGTGGTAAATGCCTGGAATGCGCTGCCAGAGGAAGGGGTGGAAGCAGATACAATAGCAATGCTTAAGATGCACCTTGATATCATAGAATCCTACAGTGCAGGAGGAGGCCATTCGGCCCATTGTGTCTGCACCGACCACAATCCCACCCAGGCCCTACCCCATAACCCCATGCATTTGCCCTAGCTAGTCCCCCTGATACTAAGGGGCAATTTAACATGGCTGTATGGGCGGCACGGTAGCACAGTGGTTAGCACTGCTGCTTCACAGCACCAGGGACCTGGGTTTGATTCCCGGCTTGGGTCACTGTCTGTGTGGAGTTTGCACATTCTCCTCGTGTCTGCGTGGGTTTCCTCCGGGTGCTCCGGTTTCCTCCCACAGTCCAAAGATGTGCGGGTTAGGTTGATTGGCTATGCTAAAAAATTGCCCCTTAGTGTCCTGAGATGCGTAGGTTAGAGGGATTAGTGGGTAAAATATGTAGGGATATGGAGGTAGGGCCTGGGTGGGATTGTGGTTGGTGCAGACTCGATGGGCCGAATGGCCTCTTTCTGTACTGTAGGGTTTCTATGATCTTTCTAATCCCTCTAACCTGCACATCTTTGGAGTGTGGGAAGAAACTGGAGCACCCGGAGGAAACCCACGCAGACACAGGGAGAACGTGCAAACTCCACACAGACGGTGACCCGAGCCGGGAATCGAACCCGGGTCCCTGGCGCTGTGAGACAGCAGCGCTAACCCACTGCGCCACCATGCCACCCTATATACGTGAATAGGCTGGGAATATAGGGTTATGGACTGCGTAGAGGCAAAAGATCTTTAGTTTGGAAAGGTATCATGTGTCAGTGCAAGCTTGGTGGGCCGAAGGGCCTATTCCTGTGCTGTACTGTTCTTTGTCGTACCTATTACTATTCGGATGGTTCGAGTGACCTCCATTGTGAAAACTGAGGCAAAATATTGATTTAGTGTCTCTGCCATTTCTGTGTTCCCATAACGATCCGGACTTTAGCTACTCTCCTCCTTTATGCTGAAAGCAAAAAATTCTATGTTTTTATATTTTGCACTAGATTCCTTTCATAATCTCCTATTACCTTCGTAGCAACCCTTTTTAGTCTTTAAAAATTTCCCAATCTTCCATCCAGCGCACGCAAGCGCGTGCTTTTTTTATTCATTCATTCATGGGACACGGCCATCGCTGGCTGGCCAGTAGCCTTCACGACTCACGACAACGCAGAGTCGCTGAGCAGAGACTGAGAGCCAAGTTCCGCACACACGAGGACGGCCTCAACCGGGATCTTGGGTCCATGTCACACTATCTGTAACCCCCACGACTTGCCGGGGCTTGCAAAATCTCACTAACTGTCCTGGCTGGAGACAATACACATCCCTTTAACCTGTGCTTAACCCTCTCTCCACTCACATTGTCTGTATCTTTAAGACTTGATTACCTGTAAAGACTCGCATTCCAACCATTATCTTGTAAATTGAGTTTGTGTCTTTGTGCCCCGTTTGTGAACAGAACTCCCACTCACCTGATGAAGGAGCAGCTCTCTGAAAGCTAGTGGCTTGTGCTACCAAATAAACCTGTGTGTTGTGAGACTTCTTACTGTGTTTACCCCAGTCTAACGCCGGCATCACCACATCAACATTTATTGCCCATCCCTAGTTGCCCTTGGAGGGCAGTTGAGAGTCAACCACATTGCTGTGTGGCTCTGGAGTCACATGTAGGCCAGACCGGGGTAAGGACGGCAGATTTCCTTCCCTAAAGGGAACCAGATGGGTTTTTTCAACAAGTGACAATGGTTTCACGGTCATCTCTGTTACAGACCCAGGATGGCACATAAACCACATCATCGCGTGACCCTGTCAATCATTCTAATCAGAAATCCCAGGGAAACCTAAGTGGACAAAAGTCCATTAGTTCTACTTAACATAACCACTTGCAAGGTTGAAAAGAGTAATTATCTTGCTCTCCCAGTATCAGAGTTGCATTCCTACCAGACATACCGACTGCCTGTAGCACAAAGCTAAATTTTCAAACATTCCCCTCCAACACAAAACACAATTTAAAAAATATTTTATTCATTCGTGGGACATGGGCGTCGCTGGCTGAGCCAGCATTTATTGCCCATCCCTAGTTGCCCTTGGAGGGCAGTTGCGAGTCAACCACATTGCTGTGGCTCTGAAGTCACATGTAGGCCAGACCGGGGTAAAGACGGCAGATTTCCTTCCCTAAAGGGAACCAGATGGGTTTTTCCAACAATTGACAATGGGTCATCAGTAGATTCTTAATTCCAGACTTTTAATTGAATTCAAATTCCATCATCTGCTGTGGCGGGATTCGAACCCGGGTCCCCCAGAACATTAGCTGAGTTTCTGGATTAATAGACTAGCAATAATACCACTAGGCCATTGCCTCCCCTACACCCAGCAGCACTCGCACACACACGTGCATGCACGTGTGGCACAGTGGTTAGCACTGCTCCCTCAGAGCCAGGAACCCGGGTTCGATTCCCGGCTCGGGTCACCGTCTGTGCGGAGTTTGCACATTCTCCCCGTGTCTGCGTGGGTTTCCTCCGGGTGCTCCGGTTTCCTTCCACAGTCCGAAAGACGTGCTGGTTAGGGTGCATTGTCCGTACTAAATTCTCCCTCTGTGTACCCGAACAGGCGCCGGAGTGTGGCGACCAGGGGATTTTCACAGTAACTTCATTGCGGTGTTAACGTAAGCCTTACTTGTGACACTAATAAATAAATAGATAAGAGGGAAGTTGTTTCCACTGGTGGGTGAAACTAGAACTAGGGGGCATAGCCTCAAAATAAGGGGGAGCAGATTTAGGACTGAGTTGAGGAGGAACTTCTTCACACAAAGGGTTGTGAATCTGTGGAATTCCCTGCCCAGTTGAGGCTACCTCGTTGAATGTTTTTAAGGCAAGGATAGATAGATTTTGGAACAGTGAAGGAATTAAGGGGAGCGGGCGGGTAAGTGGAGCTGAGTCCACGAAAAGATCAGCCACGATCTTATTGAATGGCGGAGCAGGCTCGAGGGACCAGACGGCCTACTCCTGGTTCCTAGTTCTTATAAACTTCAACATTAGCACGCACACAAACGAGTGAGGAATTTTCCTTACTGTCAATTTTATTAACATCCTGTTTTACAAGCAGAAAATTTCACACGGTGTCATCATCACACGAGGCGGCGAGAAATAAAAAGATAATCCACACGCAGCGTTTACAGCAGTCGACGCTGCCGCAGATTTGCGATGGAAACCCACGTCATACAAGCAGCTTCTCGGAAATAGCGACATGCAGCGCTCTGCGTCCACCGTACCCCCCTTCCCCCACCCCGCCCTCCCCTCCCCCCGGGGCTGCGGGAGAGGGGGGGGGGGGGGCGTCAGAGAGACGGCAGCCTCTATTTTTTCTCCTCCTCTTTCTCAGGCTTGCTGTCCTTGGGGGTCTGTGACTGCAGGGAGCCCATGGCGTTACGGATGGCCTCGTTGTTGGGGTCCACGCCGGGCAGGTTCTCCAGCACACTCTGCAGAAACTCTGGATCCTCCATCACGTCATAGTTGTCCTCCTCCTGTCAGAGGAGGGGGGGGGGGGGGGGGAGAAGAGAGAGAGATCAAAGTTCAACCGTCCACCTACTACCAACATATATCATAGAAATCATAGAAACCCCACAGTGCAGAAGGAGGCCATTCGGCCCATCGAGTCTGCACCGACCACAATCCCACCCAGGCCCTATCCCCACATATTTTACCCGCTAATCCCTCTAACCTACACATCCCAGGACTCTAAGGGGCAATTTTTAACCTGGCCAATCAGCCTAACCCGCACATCTTTGGACTGTGGGAGGAAACCGGAGCACCCGGAGGAAACCCACGCAGACACGAGGAGAATGTGCAAACTCCACACAGACAGTGACCCGAGCCGGGAATCGAACCCGGGACCCTGGAGCTGTGAAGCAGCAGTGCTAACCACTGTGCCGCCCGGACTCGGACTATACTCGGACTCGCTGAGCCGACGGCAAGACGCATCCCCCCCCCCCCGGCGGCTAACGGGGGACAGCAGGCTGGCAAACTCCAACTGCTTTTGGCCAGGGGGACTGAGGGTTAGCATGTCCCCCATGGGGGAGGGGGCCAGTCGCCAGGGGAGGGGGATGTCAGACCTACCTTGCCAGAAGCCTCAGACGTATCCATGGCCGTGCCGGTTTCCACGTTGGTCAAATCCTCGGGGCTCCCAAACTCTGAGCAAAGACAGGAAGGATCGAGTTAAAAGAAAAGAAACCCACAGGGAAACTCGTCCAGTGCTTCCCGCAGCCCCTCACGCGGAGCTCCCCAGCCCACCCTACCTGGGGGCTGCAGGGACATCTGCATGGCGTAGGCGATCTGCTCGTCCTCGGACATGCTGCTGAAATCGGGCAGGCCGCCCCCTGCGCTCTCCTGCTGCGTAATCGACATCTTTAACAGGGCGTCATCCGGGTCTGAGGGGAAAGAAACCCACAGGCCTGGTCAGACAGAACCAGACAGCAGAGCTCGACAGCGAGAGACGGGGGAGGGAGAGAGACGGTGGCCTGGCGAGGGGTGTGGGGGAGGGGGGGACAGCGGGAGACGGGGGAGGGGGAGAGACGGTGGCCTGGCGAGGGGTGTGGGGGAGGGGGGGACAGCGAGAGACGGGGGAGGGGGAGAGACGGTGGCCTGGCGAGGGGGGTGGGGGGAGGAAGAGATGGGGGCGCTGGCGAGGGGGATGGGGGGAGGAAGAGATGGGGGCGCTGGTGAGGGGGGTGGGGGGGGGGTGGAAGGGAGAGACTGGAGGGGGACTGCGAGGGAGAGGGGAGATTGGGGGGCGGGGGGGGGGGCTGCGAGGGGGAGGGGGGGGGGAGACGGCCACGAGGGAGGGGGGAGATTGGGAGGGGGGCTGCGAGGGAGAGGGGAGACGGGGGACCGGGAGGGAGAGGGAGAGGGAGAGGGAGAGGGGAGACGGGGGACCGGGAGGGAGAGGGAGAGGGAGAGGGGAGACGGGGGACCGGAGAGGGAGAGGGAGAGGGGAGACGGGGGACCGGGAGGGAGAGGGAGAGGGAGAGGGGAGACGGGGGACCGGGAGGGAGAGGGAGAGGGGAGACGGGGGACCGGGAGGGAGAGGGAGAGGGGAGACGGGGGACCGGGAGGGAGAGGGAGAGGGAGAGGGAGAGGGGAGACGGGGGACCGGGAGGGAGAGGGAGAGGGAGAGGGAGAGGGGAGACGGGGGACCGGGAGGGGAGAGGGAGAGGGAGAGGGTGAGGGGAGACGGGGGACCGGGAGGGAGAGGGAGAGGGAGAGGGAGAGGGGAGACGGGGGACCGGGAGGGAGAGGGAGAGGGAGAGGGAGAGGGGAGACGGGGGACCGGGAGGGAGAGGGAGAGGGAGAGGGAGACGGGGGACCGGGAGGGAGAGGGAGGAGGGAGAGGGGAGACGGGGGAGGGAGGGGGGAGAGGGGAGGGAGAGGGAGGACGGGGGACCGGGAGGGAGAGGGAGAGGGAGAGGGGAGACGGGGGACCGGGAGGGAGAGGGAGAGGGAGAGGGGAGACGGGGGACCGGGAGGGAGAGGGAGAGGGAGAGGGGAGACGGGGGACCGGGAGGGAGAGGGAGAGGGGAGACGGGGGACCGGGAGGGAGAGGGAGAGGGAGAGGGGAGACGGGGGACCGGGAGGGAGAGGGAGAGGGGAGACGGGGGACCGGGAGGGAGGAGAGGGAGAGGGGAGACGGGGGACCGGGAGGGAGAGGGAGAGGGGAGACGGGGGACCGGGAGGGAGAGGGAGAGGGAGAGGGGAGACGGGGGACCGGGAGGGAGAGGGAGAGGGAGAGGGGAGACGGGGGACCGGGAGGGAGAGGGAGAGGGAGAGGGGAGACGGGGGACCGGGAGGGAGAGGGAGAGGGAGAGGGGAGACGGGGGACCGGGAGGGAGAGGGAGAGGGGGAGACGGGGGACCGGGAGGGAGAGGGAGAGGGAGAGGGGAGACGGGGGACCGGGAGGGAGAGGGAGAGGGAGAGGGGAGACGGGGGACCGGGAGGGAGAGGGAGAGGGAGAGGGGAGACGGGGGACCGGGAGGGAGAGGGAGAGGGAGAGGGGAGACGGGGGACCGGGAGGGAGAGGGAGAGGGAGAGGGGAGACGGGGGACCGGGAGGGAGAGGGAGAGGGAGAGGGGAGACGGGGGACCGGGAGGGAGAGGGAGAGGGAGAGGGGAGACGGGGGACCGGGAGGGAGAGGGAGAGGGAGAGGGGAGACGGGGGACCGGGAGGGAGAGGGAGAGGGAGAGGGGAGACGGGGGACCGGGAGGGAGAGGGAGAGGGAGAGGGGAGACGGGGGACCGGGAGGGAGAGGGAGAGGGAGAGGGGAGACGGGGGACCGGGAGGGAGAGGGAGAGGGAGAGGGGAGACGGGGGACCGGGAGGGAGAGGGAGAGGGAGAGGGGAGACGGGGGACCGGGAGGGAGAGGGAGAGGGAGAGGGGAGACGGGGGACCGGGAGGGAGAGGGAGAGGGAGAGGGGAGACGGGGGACCGGGAGGGAGAGGGAGAGGGAGAGGGGAGACGGGGGACCGGGAGGGAGAGGGAGAGGGAAGGAGGGGAGACGGGGGACCGGGAGGGAGAGGGAGAGGGGAGACGGGGGACCGGGAGGGAGAGGGAGAGGGAGAGGGGAGACGGGGGACCGGGAGGGAGAGGGAGAGGGAGAGGGGAGACGGGGGACCGGGAGGGAGAGGGAGAGGGAGGAGGGGAGACGGGGGACCGGGAGGGAGAGGGAGAGGGAGAGGGGAGACGGGGGACCGGGAGGGAGAGGGAGAGGGAGAGGGGAGACGGGGGACCGGGAGGGAGAGGGAGAGGGAGAGGGGAGACGGGGGACCGGGAGGGAGAGGGAGAGGGAGAGGGGAGACGGGGGACCGGGAGGGAGAGGGAGAGGG
>NW_027592672.1:12500-48127 GCF_964213995.1 Mustelus asterias | reverse complement strand
GGAATGGTGTACTCGGTGTTTAGATAGTTCCATTGTTTGTCAATAAAAGCCTTCAATCGCTGAAGCCTTGTACCTCGTGCTTGATTGTCGCGCATCACTCTCTCTGTCTCTGTCTCTCTCTCGCTCTCTCTCTCTCTCTGTCTCTATCTCTCTCTTTCTCCCTGTCTCTCTCTCTCTCTCTCTGGAGAGTGGCTGTATTGGTTGCGGATATGGCCCAGGTTCATGTGGGACTGGAGTCACATATTGACCCGCCTGAGGATGAGGGCTGGTCTCTCTGTCTCTCTCTCTCTCTCTGTCTCTCTCTCTCTCTCTGTCTCTCTCTGTCTCTCTCTCTCGCTCTGTCTCTCTCTCTCTCTGTCTCTCTCTGTCTCTCTCTTTCTCTCTCCCACTCTGTCTCTCTGTTACTGTCTCTCTCTCTCTCTCTGTCTCTCTCTCCCCCTCTCTCTCTCTGTCTCTCTCTCTCTCTCCCTCCCTGTCTGCCTCTCCTGGGGGTGAGGGGATGGAGGTCTTTCACTCTCTCTCTCTCTCTGTCTCTCTCTCTCTCTCTCTCTGTCTCTCTCTCTCTCTGTCTCTCTCTCTGTCTCTCTTTCTCTCTCTCTGTCTCTCTCTCTGTCTCTCTCTCTCTCGCTGTCTCTCTCTCTGTCTCTCCCTCTCTCTCTGTCTCTCTCTCCTCTACCTCTCTCTCTCTCTCCCTCTCTCTCTCCCTCTCTCTCCTGGGGTGAGGGGATGGAGGTCTTTCGCTCTCTCCCTCTCTCTCTGTCTCTCTCTCTCTGTCTCTCTGTCTCTCTCTCTGTCTCTCTCTCTCTCTCTCTGTGTCTCTCTCTCTCTCTCCTTCTACCTCTCTCTCTCTCTCTCCCTCTCTCTCTCTCCCTCTCTCTCCTGGGGGTGAGGGGATGGAGGTCTTTCGCTCTCTCCCTCTCTCTCTGTCTGTCTCTCTCTCTCTCTCTGTCTCTCTCTCTCTCTCTCTACCTCTCTCTCTCTCTCCCTCTCTCTCCTGGGGGTGAGGGGATGGAGGTCTCTCACTCTCTCTCCCTCTCTAACGGATGTTGTGAAGCCAGTAGGTTTTCACAGTTCAGTGTGACAGCTTCCCATTCACTTTGAGTCATTCAGCCTGTCCCCTCACTGACACACTGAAGAATGAAGTGAGATTCACTGAGAGCAGCGGGAGGATCTGAACTCATGTTCTCCGGATTACTCACCTTGTAACATGACATGATTCTGTCTGAGAGATTGGACATTATCCTGCAGTGAAACAGCCTCTTGTCCACGGATCACTCACGGCTCAGTTACCTGCAATCCCTCTCTCGCAGAGATCTCTCTCTCTCTGCCTCTCTCTCCCTGTCTCTCTCTGCCTCTCTCTCCCTATCTCTCTCTCTCTCTCTATCTCTGTCTCTCTCTCTCTCCCTGTCTCACTCTCTGCCTCTCTCTCTCTCTCCCTGTCTCTCTCTCTCTGCCTCTCTCTCTCTCTCCCTGTCTCTCTCTCTGCCTCTCTCTCTCTCCTGTCTCTCTCTCTCTCTCTCTCTCTCCCTGTCTCTCTCCCTCTCTCTCCCTGTCTCTCTCTGTCTCTCTCTCTGTCTCTCTCTCTCTCTCTCCTCCTCTGTCTCTCTCTCTCTCTCCCTTTCTCTCACTCTGCCTCTCTCTCTCTCCCTGTCTCTCTCTCTCTCTCCCTGTCTCTCTCCCTCTCTCTCCCTGCCTCTCTCTCTCTGTCTCTCTCTCTCTCTCTTTGTCTCTCTCTCCCTCTCTGTCTCTCTCTCTCTGTCTCTCTCTCTCTCTGTCTCTCTCTCTCTTTGTCTATCTCTCTCTCCCTCTTTGTCTCTCTCTCCCTCTCTGTCTCTCTCTCCCTCTCTGTCTCTCCCTCTCTCTCTGTCTCTCTCTCCCTCTCTGTCTCTCTCTCTCCCTCTCTGTCTCTCTCTCTCTCTCTCTTTGTCTCTCTCTCTCTCTCTTTGTCTCTCTCTCCCTCTCTGTCTCTCTCTCTCTCTGTCTCTCTCCCTCGCTGTCTCTCTCTTTGTCTCTCTCTCTCTCCCTCTTTGTCTCTCTCTCTCTGTCTCTTTCTTTCTCTCAATATTTCTATTTGTCCCTCTTTTCCTCCCTCTCTCCCTCTTATTGCCCCTCTCTCTCCCTCTCTCTTTCTCCCTCTCTCCTTCTGCCTCTCTATTTCTCACTCTCTCACTCTCTTGCTCTGTTTCTCCTTGCACTGTCAGAGAGTCAGTACTGAGGGAGTGCTGCACTGTCAGAGGGTCAGTGCTGAGGGAGTGCTGCACTGTCAGAGGGTCAGTACTGAGGGAGTGCTGCACTGTCAGAGGGTCAGTGCTGAGGGAGTGCTGCACTGTCAGAGGGTCAGTACTGAGGGAGTGTCGCACTGTCAGAGGGTCAGTACTGAGGGAGTGCCGCACTGTCAGAGGGTCAGTACTGAGGGAGTGCCGCACTGTCAGAGGGTCAGTACTGAGGGAGTGCCGCACTGTCAGAGGGTCAGTACTGAGGGAGTGCCGCACTGTCAGAGGGTCAGTACTGAGGGAGTGCTGCACTGTCAGAGGGTCAGTACTGAGGGAGTGCTGCACTGTCAGAGGGACAGTACTGAGGGAGTGCCGTACTGTCAGAGGGTCAGTACTGAGGGAGTGCCGCACTGTCAGAGGGTCAGTACTGAGGGAGTGCCGCACTGTCAGAGGGTCAGTACTGAGGGAGTGCCGCACTGTCAGAGGGTCAGTACTGAGGGAGTGCTGCACTGTCAGAGGGTCAGTGCTGAGGGAGTGCCGCACTGTCAGAGATGCCGTCTTTCAGGATGAGACATTAAACCGAGGCTCCGTCTGCCCTCTCGGGATGGGTGTGAAAGATCCCACGGTCACTTTGGAAGGGCGGGGCGGGGTGGGGTGGGGTGGGGGGGGAGTGGGAATTCTCCTCGGTGTCCTGGAACCAATACTTATTCCTCAACCAACATCACTGAAAAATAACAGTGAAAAATAACAGATGATTTGGGTCACTCTCAAATTGCTGTGTGTGGGATCTTGCTGTTCGCAAAATGGCTGCCCAGTTTACGACAATACAACAGTGACCTCACTGGAAAATGTATATTTATTCGCTATTAAGTGCTTTGGAATTGGACAAGGTGAAGTGAGAACAGAATTGTTGTTAATTCTTTACTTTGGAGAGAGCTTTGCTCCTTTGTGAAGGGTCGCTGCTTATAGTCTGACGGAGATTTCTCTGTTTCTCATTGCCAGTGGAGTGCCAGGTGGTTCAGGCTGAGAATGTGACGGTGATGGAAGGAGACACAGCGGAGATCACCTGCAAACTACACAGTTACGATGGCTCCATTGTGGTGATCCAGAACCCAAACCGGCAAACCTTGTTCTTCAATGGAACACGAGGTAAGGCAGTTTGTCCTGGACACTGCAAGAAAATCGGTACGGGAACAGGAGTTACACTGGGAGGGTCAGCACTGAGGGAGTGCTGCACTGTCGGAGGGTCAGTACTGAGGGAGTGCCGCACTGTCAGAGGGTCAGTACTGAGTGAGTGCTGCACTGTCAGAGGGTCAGTACTGAGGGAGTGCTGCACTGTCAGAGGGTCAGTACTGAGGGAGTGCTGCACTGTCAGAGGGTCAGTACTGAGGGAGTGCCGCACTGTCAGAGGGTCAGTACTGAGGGAGTGCTGCACTGTCAGAGGGTCAGTACTGAGGGAGTGCCGCACTGTCAGAGGGTCAGTACTGAGGGAGTGCTGCACTGTCAGAGGGTCAGTACTGAGTGAGTGCTGCACTGTCAGAGGGTCAGTACTGAGGGAGTGCCGCACTGTCAGAGGGTCAGTACTGAGGGAGTGCCGCACTGTCAGAGGGTCAGTACTGAGTGAGTGCTGCACTGTCAGAGGGTCAGTACTGAGTGAGTGCTGCACTGTCAGAGGGTCAGTACTGAGTGAGTGCTGCACTGTCAGAGGGTCAGTACTGAGTGAGTGCTGCACTGTCAGAGGGTCAGTACTGAGGGAGTGCCGCACTGTCAGAGGGTCAGTACTGAGTGAGTGCTGCACTGTCAGAGGGTCAGTACTGAGTGAGTGCTGCACTGTCAGAGGGTCAGTACTGAGTGAGTGCTGCACTGTCAGAGGGTCAGTACTGAGTGAGTGCTGCACTGTCAGAGGGTCAGTACTGAGGGAGTGCCGCACTGTCAGAGGGTCAGTACTGAGGGAGTGTCGCACTATCAGAGGGTCAGTACTGAGGGAGTGCCGCACTGTCAGAGGGTCAGTACTGAGTGAGTGCTGCACTGTCAGAGGGCCAGTACTGAGTGAGTGCTGCACTGTCAGAGGGTCAGTACTGAGGGAGTGTCGCACTATCAGAGGGTCAGTACTGAGGGAGTGCTGCACTGTCATAGAGTCAGTACTGAGGGAGTGCCGCACTGTCAGAGAGTCAGTACTGAGGGAGTGCCGCACTGTCAGAGGGTCAGTACTGAGGGAGTGCTGCACTGTCAGAGGGTCAGTACTGAGGGAGTGCCGCACTGTCAGAGGGTCAGTACTGAGGGAGTGCTGCACTGTCAGAGGGTCAGTACTGAGGGAGTGCCGCACTGTCAGAGTGTCAGTACTGAGGGAGTGTCGCACTATCAGAGGGTCAGTACTGAGGGAGTGCCGCATTGTCAGAGGGTCAGTACTGAGGGAGTGCTGCACTGTCAGAGGGTCAGTACTGAGTGAGTGCTGCACTGTCAGAGGGTCAGTACTGAGTGAGTGCTGCACTGTCAGAGGGTCAGTACTGAGTGAGTGCTGCACTGTCAGAGGGTCAGTACTGAGTGAGTGCTGCACTGTCAGAGGGTCAGTACTGAGGGAGTGCCGCACTGTCAGAGGGTCAGTACTGAGTGAGTGCTGCACTGTCAGAGGGTCAGTACTGAGTGAGTGCTGCACTGTCAGAGGGTCAGTACTGAGTGAGTGCTGCACTGTCAGAGGGTCAGTACTGAGTGAGTGCTGCACTGTCAGAGGGTCAGTACTGAGGGAGTGCCGCACTGTCAGAGGGTCAGTACTGAGGGAGTGTCGCACTGTCAGAGGGTCAGTACTGAGGGAGTGCTGCACTGTCAGAGGGTCAGTACTGAGTGAGTGCCGCACTGTCAGAGGGTCAGTACTGAGGGAGTGCTGCACTGTCAGAGGGTCAGTACTGAGTGAGTGCTGCACTGTCAGAGGGTCAGTACTGAGTGAGTGCTGCACTGTCAGAGGGTCAGTACTGAGGGAGTGCCGCACTGTCAGAGGGTCAATACTGAGTGAGTGCTGCACTGTCAGAGGGTCAGTACTGAGTGAGTGCTGCACTGTCAGAGGGTCAGTACTGAGTGAGTGCTGCACTGTCAGAGGGTCAGTACTGAGTGAGTGCTGCACTGTCAGAGGGTCAGTACTGAGGGAGTGCCGCACTGTCAGAGGGTCAGTACTGAGGGAGTGCCGCACTGTCAGAGGGTCAGTACTGAGTGAGTGCTGCACTGTCAGAGGGTCAGTACTGAGGGAGTGCCGCACTGTCAGAGGGTCAGTACTGAGTGAGTGCTGCACTGTCAGAGGGTCAGTACTGAGGGAGTGCTGCACTGTCAGAGGGTCAGTACTGAGGGAGTGTCGCACTATCAGAGGGTCAGTACTGAGGGAGTGCTGCACTGTCATAGAGTCAGTACTGAGGGTGTGCCGCACTGTCAGAGAGTCAGTACTGAGGGAGTGCCGCACTGTCAGAGGGTCAGTACTGAGGGAGTGCTGCACTGTCAGAGGGTCAGTACTGAGGGAGTGCCGCACTGTCAGAGGGTCAGTACTGAGGGAGTGCCGCACTGTCAGAGGGTCAGTACTGAGGGAGTGCCGCACTGTCAGAGGGTCAGTACTGAGGGAGTGTCGCACTATCAGAGGGTCAGTACTGAGGGAGTGCCGCATTGTCAGAGGGTCAGTACTGAGTGAGTGCTGCACTGTCAGAGGGCCAGTACTGAGGGAGTGCTGCACTGTCAGAGGGTCAGTACTGAGGGAGTGTCGCACTATCAGAGGGTCAGTACTGAGGGAGTGCTGCACTGTCATAGAGTCAGTACTGAGGGAGTGCCGCACTGTCAGAGGGTCAGTACTGAGGGAGTGCTGCACTGTCAGAGGGTCAGTACTGAGGGAGTGCTGCACTGTCAGAGGGTCAGTACTGAGGGAGTGCCGCACTGTCAGAGGGTCAGTACTGAGGGAGTGCTGCACTGTCAGAGGGTCAGTACTGAGGGAGTGCCGCACTGTCAGAGGGTCAGTACTGAGGGAGTGTCGCACTGTCAGAGGGTCAGTACTGAGGGAGTGCCGCACTGTCAGAGGGTCAGTACTGAGGGAGTGCTGCACTGTCAGAGGGTCAGTACTGAGGGAGTGCCGCACTGTCAGAGGGTCAGTACTGAGGGAGTGCCGCACTGTCAGAGGGTCAGTACTGAGGGAGTGCCGCACTGTCAGAGGGTCAGTACTGAGGGAGTGCCGCACTGTCAGAGGGTCAGTACTGAGGGAGTGCTGCACTGTCAGAGGGTCAGTACTGAGGGAGTGCCGCACTGTCAGAGGGTCAGTACTGAGGGAGTGCTGCACTGTCAGAGGGTCAGTACTGAGGGAGTGCTGTTCTGTCAGAGTGTCATTGCTGAGGTAGTGCCGCACTGTCAGAGGGTCAGTACTGAGGGAGTGCTGCACTGTCAGAGGGTCAGTACTGAGGGAGTGCCACACTGTCAGAGGGTCAGTACTGAGGGAGTGCTGCACTGTCAGAGGGTCAGTACTGAGGTAGTGCCGCACTGTCAGAGGGTCAGTACTGAGGGAGTGCCGCACTGTCAGAGGGTCAGTACTGAGGGAGTGCTGCACTGTCAGAGGGTCAGTACTGAGGGAGCGGCGCACTGTGGGAGGAGAGGGAGGGAGGGATGGTGTGGGTGGGAGGCAGGATCCAATCTGTCAGTGACATTTAAATAGAAAAGTTGAATTGTGGGAGATTATTCTGTAAAAATGCCATTAAAGCCATTGGATTTTCACTCTCCAGAGCGGGGAATCACAGTAATGAGGTTGTAAAAAATGTGCTGCATTTCAGAGCATAAAGCTGAGAATGATTGCCTTCTCTGCACTGCCCCATCCACAGGCTCAGAATCAGTAATAAATGGGACTTCCCTCCGTTATCCAGCGCACAAGACTTTGCAGTGATTATTAATGCAATAAATCTATATTACCATCTCTCTCAGACACTGCTGTACTCACACAGCGCCCTGCCAGTACTCAACAGTACAATGTAGTCCAGTGTGTACCTCAGTGTTCACTCACACACAGTGAAAGGGAATGAGTCACTCTCTGCCACTGTATGGTCCGAGTGTGTGTGTGTGCGTGTGTATAGGGGTTAACATATTCAGGAATTAATATTCGCATCTTATTGATGGATATAAGGTGGCATGGTGGCACAATGGATAGCACTGCTGTCTCACAGCGCCAGGGACCCGGTTCGATTCCCGGCTTGGGTCACTGTCTGCGCGGAGTCTGCACATTCTCCCTGTGTCTGCGTGGGTTTCTTCCGGGTGCTCCGGTTTACTCCCACTTCCAAAGACTTGCACATTTGGTGGATTGGCCATGTTAAATTGCCCCTTGGTGTCCAAAGATGTGTAGGTTAGGTGGATTGGCCATGCTAAATTGCCCCTTGGTGTTCAAAGATGTGTAGGTTAGGTGGATTGGCCATGCTAAATTGCCCCTTGGTGTTCAAAGATGTGTAGGTTAGGTGGATTGGTCGTGCTAAATTGCCCCTTGGTGTCCAAAGATGTGCAGATTAGGTGGATTGGCCATGCTAAATTGCCCCTTGGTGTCCAAAGATGAGTAGGTTAGGTGGATTGGCCATGCTAAATTGCCCCTTGGTGTCCAAAGATGTGTAGGTTGGGGGGATTGCCCATGCTAAATTGCCTCTTAGTGTCCAAAGATGTGTAGGTTCAGTGGATTGGCCGTGCTAAATTGCCCCTTGGTGTCCAAAGATGTGTAGATCAGAGGAATTGGCCATGCTAAATTGCCTCTTAGTGTCCAAAGATGCGTAGGTTTGGTGAATTGGCCATGGTAGATTGTCTCTTAGTGTCCAAAGATGTGTAGATTGGGAGGATTGATCATGCTGAATGCGTGGAGGTTGATAAAAGGCTGCCTTAGTGAATCACTGAGAGTGAGAAGAGAATTGCAATTGGTTTCACACTGAGGAGCTGTGTGGGCAGAGGGGACTTTATACTGTTGCCCAGCGGACATGAATGGCTTAGCACTCAGGTCCAATTGCTCCATAGTAATTCGGAATAGGCATCTGCAGGTAGCAAGCCTCTGATCCGGTAGCAACACTGGGGTTAATACCTGTCACTTTTATCAGGATTAATGAATAACTCTGCCGGTCTCTCAGCTACCCCCAATCCGGCTTGGAACTCGATTTAACTGTCCCGTGACTCATTCACCGTCCCCCAGGATTGGGCAGAGCAGCGACTGGTTATGAATCAAATATAGTTTGGGGAGGGAGAGAGAGGACAGAATAAAACAGAACAGAATCCAATCTAATTCTGGGCCCGACGCTGTAAATCCAATCGTGCGCTATGAAAAAATCTGACGCTAAAACTGACACAGCAGCAGACTCTGTTCCAACCAGAATTATTAATTCTCGCTGTAACACTGGCCCCCGCAATGCAAAGACAATATATCTGATTTGTAATCTCAGTGTGCAGAGCGAGTGGATTTTAAGGGCGGCACGGTGGCACAGTGGTTAGCACTGCTGCCTCACAGTGTCAGGGACCTGGGTTCGATTCCAGCCTCTGGTCTGTGTGGAGTTGGCACATTGTCCGCGTGGGTTTCCTCCGAGTGCTCTTTTTTCCTCCCACAGTCCTAAGATGTTCAGGTTGGGTGGATTGGCCGTGGTAAATTGCCCCTTAGTGTCAGGGGGATTTGCAAGGGTTAAGGGAATAGGGCCTGGGGGGGATTGTGTTCAGTGCAGACCCGATGGGCTGAATGGCCTCCCTCTGCACTGTCAGAATTCTGTGAGAAATCACTGAATGGAATGGGTTCCGGATGTTTAATATCAGAATCTGTACCTGGGGGCTGAGTGTTTTTTAATTCATTTGTGGGACACGGGCATCGTTGGCTGGGCAGCATTTATTGCCCATCCCTCGTTGCCCTTGGAGTGCAGTTGAGAGTCAACCCTGAGTCAATCAGCAGCAACATCGTGGGACAGGGGCAGCACTGGCCCTCACAGACAATCCAGGACGGGATTCTGGAAGCAAGGTCATTGCTGTAATGCAGGAAATGCGGCAGACCATTTACGCACAGCATGATCCCACAAACAATAATATGATAATGACCCAGACCGAGACCAAGGGTGAGAGAGAGAGAGTGATAGAGAGCGAGACAGGGGGAGAGAGAGAGAGAGTGATAGAGAGCGAGACAGGGGGAGAGAGAGAGAGAGTGATAGAGAGCGAGACAGGGGGAGAGAGAGAGAGAGTGATAGAGAGCGAGACAGGGGGAGAGAGAGAGAGAGTGATAGAGAGCGAGACAGGGGGAGAGAGAGAGAGTGAGAGAGAGCGAGACAGGGGGAGAGAGAGAGAGTGATAGAGAGCAAGACGGGGGAGAGAAAGAGAGTGATAGAGAGTGAGACAGGGAGAGAGAGAGAGAGTGATAGAGAGCGAGACAGGGGGAGAGAGAGAGAGTGAGAGAGCGAAAGTGAGAGAGCGAGTGAGAGAGAGTGAGTGAGGGAGAGAGGGTGAGAAAGAGAGTGAAAGAGAGCGAGAGGAGGAGAGAGAGAGAGGGATAAAGAGTGAAAGAGAGGGAGAGAAAGAGGGGGGAGAGAGAGAGAATGAGAGGGTGCGGGAAAGAGAGAGTAATAGAGAATGAGAGAGGAGGAGAGGGAGAGGGGGAGAGAGAGAGCAAGGGAGAGTGAGAGAGAGCGAGAGAGAGGTAAAGAAAGAGAGCAAGAGAGAAAGAGAGAGTGAGTGAGAGCAAGAGAGGGTGAGAGCGAGAGAGGGTGAGAGAGAAAGAGAGTGATAGAGAGTGAGAGTGAGAGAGGGTGAGAGAAGAGAGAGAGAGACAGATAGACAGACAGAGAGGGGGAGAGAGAGAGAGAGAGAGAGGAAGTGTTTGCCAGTGAGCTCTCGGAGGGACCATGAGAGGCAGGGTTATCTCCTAATGGTATTGGATATCTGGCCGTGTGTAGCTCCAATCGATCGAGTTCTCTGCCTGCCCCTGCGTTCTTGCTCCAATTTTAATTGTGCGTTTCAGTGAAGCCAGTACTCATTAATCCTGAATTGAAGTCAAACAATGGAATAAGTAATTGCGATCAGTCAGTGAATCCAGCAAAGGCCCAGGCCTCGCTATTCGAGGCAGGAGTAGCAGATCAAGCCAAAAGTCCATTGACTTTCCCAGTGGCCGGAAAATCCCGGCCGGAATTTCCATTTGAGTGACTGAGGCCCAGGGAGGCAAAGGAGCCACTGTCAACATCTTGGAGTTACCTTAGGCCAGAAGCTCAACTGGACCCAGCCAGATAGACACACTGGCTCCCAGAGCAGGTCAGAGGCTGGGAATCCTGCGGTGAGTAACTCACCTCCTGACACTATCTCCAAGGACACAAGTCCGGAGTGTGATGGAATACTCCCCACTTGCCTGGATGAGTGCAAGTCCAACAACACTCAAGAAGCTCGACACCATCCAGGACAAAGCAGCCCCGCTTGATCGACACGCTAACCACAAACATCCACTCCCTCCACCCCCGACGCACAGTGACAGCCGTGTGTACCATCTACAAGATGCACTGCAGCAACTCACCAAGGCTCCTTGGGCAGCACCTTCCAAACCCACGACCGCTACCATCTAGAAGGACAAGGGCAGCAGATGCCTGGGAACACCCCCACCTGGAGGTCCCCCTCCGGGTCACTCACTCTCTCACCATGAGGATAGTGCAGTTGATGTAGTTTACATGGACTTCAGTAAGTTCTTTGACAAAGCCCCACATGGAAGGCTGGTCCAAAGGGCCCATGGGATCCAAGGCAAGTTGGCAAATTGTTTTTAAGTCGAGTTTATTTATTAGTGTCACAAGTAGGCTTACATTAACACTGCAATGAAGTTACTGTGAAAATCCCCCAGTCGCCACATTCCGGCACCTGTTCGGGTACACTGAGAGAGAATTTAGCACGGCCAATGCACCTAACCAGCACGTCTTTCAGACTGTGGGAAGAAACCGGAGCACCCGGAGGAAATCCACACAGACAACGTGCAGACTCCGCACAGACAGTGACCCAAGCTGGGAATTGAACCCAGGTTCCTGGAGCTGTGAGGCAGCAGTGCTAACCACTGTGCCATGGATCCAAAATTGGCTGGTTAATAGAAGGCAAGGGGTGATAGTGGAGGATTGCTTTTCCAATTGCAAGCCTGTTACCAGCGGTATACCACAGGGATTGGTGCTGGGACCCTTGCTGTTTGTTATATACAGTAATGTCTTGGATGTGGATGTGGAAGGTAGAATTAATAAGTTTGTAGATAACACAAAATTAGGGTCATAGGGCAAGATTTTCCAGCCTCATTCACCCCAAGGCTGGAAAATCCCACCCAAGGTCAACAGACCTTTGCATGGTCCGTGTCCCGCCCGCTGTGATTCACGCGGTCAGCGGTAGGAAAAAACTCTGCCCATAAGAGTCATACAGCACAGAAAGACTGAGTAGACCGGGGCTGCACTCATTGGAATTCCGAAGAATGAGGGGGGATCTTATAGAAACATATAAGATTATGAAGGGAATAGATAAGATAGAAGCAGGGAAGTTGTTTCCACTGGCAGGTGAAACTAGAACTAGGGGGCATAGCCTCAAAATAAGGGGGAGCAGAGTTAGGACTGAGTTGAGGAGGAACTTCTTCACACAAAGGGTTGTGAATCTGTGGAATTCCCTGCCCAGTGAAGCAGTTGAGGCTACCTCATTGAATGCTTTTAAGGCAAAGATAGATTTTTGAACAGTAAAGGAATTAAGGGTTATGGGGAGCGGGCAGGTAAGTGGAGCTGAGTCCACAAAAAAATCAGCCATGATCTTATTGAATGGCGGAGCAGGCTCGAGGGGCCAGATGGTCTGCTCCTAGCTCTTATGTTCTTAAGTTCTAAGCCGCACAGAAACAGGCCCTTCGGCCCACTATATCTCTGCTGACCATCAAACACTAACCTATATTAATCCCATTTACCAGCATTTGGAACATATCCTGCTGTGCCCTGGCGATGTCAGTGCTTATCCAGATGTTTCTGAGAGTATCTCCCTCCACCACCCTGTCAGGCAGCCTGTTCTATATTTCCCCCATCCTCTGGGTGAAAACATTCCTCCTCTGAACCCACTTACTCCTCACCTTAAACCTATGCCCTCTGGTCTTAGACATGCAGAAAAGATTCTTACAACCTGTGCCTCTCATAATTTTGTACATTTCTATCAGATCCCCCCTCAGCCTCCTCTGTCCCAGGGAAAACAAGGCCAGCCTATCCAGTCTCTCCTCATAGCTGAACCATTCCATCCCAGGCAACATACTGGTGAATCTCCTCTGCACCCTCTCCAGTGCAATCAAGTCGTTTCTATTATGTGGCGACCAGAACTGCACTCAATATTCTTACCTGTGGCCTAAGCAATGTTTTATAAAGTTGTACCAAGACCTCCCTGCTCTCTATGTCCTGACTAATGAAGGCAAGCATTCCTTCTTCACCACTCCATCTACCTGTGCTGCCACTTTCAAGGATCTATGGACTTGTACACCAAGGTCCCTTTGTTCCTCAATGCTTCCGCGGGACCTACCATTCAGTGTGTATATCCTACCTTTATTAGACCTCCCAAAATCACCTCACACTTATCAGGATTAAACTCGATCTGCCATTGCTCTGCCCAACTTACCAGCAATCAACATCAATCTGCAGCCTCAGACTATCCTCCACATTAACAACAACACCACCAATTCTTAGCATTCTTTCTGGTTGTATCACAGCTTGGTATGGCTCCTGCTCCGACCAAGACTGCAAGAAACTACAAAGGGTCATGAATGTAGCCCAATCCATCACGCAAACCAGCCTCCCATCCATTGACTCTGCCTACACTTCCCGCTGCCTCGGGAAAAGCAGCCAGCATAATCAAGGACCCCACACACCCCGGACATTCTCTCTTCCACCTTCTTCTGTCGGGAAAAAGATACAAAGGTCTGAGGTCACGTACCAACCGACTCAAGAACAGCTTCTTCCCTGCTGCCGTCAGACTTTTGAATGGGTCTACCTTGCACTAAGTTGATCTTTCTCTACACCCTAGCTATGAGTGTAATACTACATGCTGCACTCTCTCCTTTCCTTCTCTATGAACAGTATGCTTTGTCTGTATAGCGCGCAGGAAACAATACTTTTCACTGTACGCTAATACATGTGACAATAATAAATCAAATTAAAGAGTAACTTGGAACGCAGAGAGTCCCGCTCTCTACCAATCCCCACTCACCTCCGCCCATCGTAAGGGTGATGCCCCTTACAGTCGAACAGCCAGCCCACATGCCAGCAAGAGGAAGCTTCACTGCTCAGTTTCTCAGGGGACAGCGGAGAATGGGCAGAACAGCAACAATAATCTGACTGCGCTGTCATAACTGAAATGTAGAAATTTCTAGATTAAATACCCCGGAGCTGCGTTGTCATTGCCAATTGTTATGTTTAGATTGCAGTATCTGTCAGAATGATCGGGCTTGCTGGAGCCTCAACTCCCTCTAGCAGTGAGCACTGATCTTGGAATAGTAATGTGTCAGGGGATTGGGGAAATGTACCAATCCAGTTTCAATTTGACTTTAAAACAGCAGCCCTGCTGATTCAGTTATTTATTGTTGCTGTATACAGGAACTTTCTACCCTGCCATCACACTCTCACTCTCCTCCCTCACTTTCTCTCCTTCCCCGTACTCTTCCACCATCTCTCCATCTCCCCCTCCTGCCTCCCACACTCACAGAGTCACAGAGGTTTACAGCATGGAAACAGGCCCTTCGGCCCAACTTGTCCGTGCCGCCCCTTTTTTTAACACCTAAGCTAATCCCAATTGCCCGTGTTTGGCCCATATCCCTCTATACCCATCTTACCCATGTAACTGAATAAACGCTTTTTAAAAGACAAAATTGTACCCGCCTCTACTACTACCTCTGGCAGCTCGTTCCAGACACTCACCACCCTCTGTGTAAAACAATTGCCCCTCTGGACCCTTTTTGTATCTCTCCCCTCTCACCTTAAACCTATGCCCTCTAGTTTTAGACTCCCCTACCTTTGGGAAAAGATATTGACTATCTAGCTGATCTATGCCCCTCATTATTTTATAGACCTCTATAAGATCACCCCTCAGCCTCCTACACTCCAGAGAAAAAAGTCCCAGTCGATCCAGCCTCTCCTTATAACTCAATCCATCAAGTCCCGGTAGCATCCTTGTAAATCTTTTCTGCACTCTTTCTAGTTTAATAATATCCTTTCTATAATAGGGTGACCGGAACTGTACACAGTATTCCAAGTGTGACCTTACCAATGTCTTGTACAACTTCAACAAGATGTCCCAACTCCTGTATTCAGTGTTCTGACCGATGAAACCAAGCATGCCGAATGCCTTCTTCACCACTCTGTCCACCTTTGACTCCACTTTCAAGGAGCTATGAACCTGTACCCCTAGATCTCTTTGTTCTGTAACTCTCCCCAACGCCCTACCATTAACTGAGTAAGTCCTGCCCTGGTTCAATTGACCAAAATGCATCACCTCACATTTATCTAAACTAAACTCCATCTGCCATTCGTCAGCTTACTGGCCCAATTGATCAAGATCCCGTTGCAATCCGAGATAATCTTCTTCACTGTCCACTATGCCACCAATCTTGGTGTCATCTGCAAACTTACTAACCATGCCTCCTATATTCTCATCCAAATCATTAATATAAATGACAAATAATAGTGGACCCAGCACTGATCCCTGAGGCACACCGCTGGTCACAGGCCTCCAGTTTGAAAAACAACCCTCTACAACCACCCTCTGGCTTCTGCCTTCAAGCCAATTTTGTATCCATTTGGCTACCTCACCCTGGATCCCGTGAGATTTAACCTTATGTAACAACCTACCATGCGGTACCTTGTCAAAGGCCTTGCTAAAGTCCATGGAGACAACATCAACTGCACTGCCCTCATCTACCTTCTTGGTTACCCCTTCAAAAAACTCAATCAAATTTGTAAGACGTGATTTTTCACACACAAAGCCATGCTGACTGTCTCTAATCAGTCCCCGCATCTCTAAATGCCTGTAGATCCTGTCTCAAAATACCACTCTCTCTCCCTTTCTGCCTTACACCTTTCTAGCTGATCTCACTCTCTCTTTCTCTCTTTCCAATCCCTCTCTCAATCTCTCTCTCCCATTCCCATTCACCTTCACTCTTTCTATCTTGAGTTATGGTCCCTCTCTGTCTCACTCTCTCACTCTCTCATTCTCTCTCTCCCACTCTAACCCACTCTCTCTCTCACTCCACTTTCTTACACAGTCTGTCTCTCTCTCTCTCTCTCTCTCACACTCACTCTCTCTCTCACACTCACTCTCTCTCTCACACTCTCTCACACTCACATTCTCTCACACTCTCTCACACTCACATTCTCTCACACTCACTCTCTCACTCACACTCTCTCACTCACACTCTCACTCTCTCAAACTCTCACTCTCTCTCTCGCGCTCTCTCTCACGCTCTCTCACACTCATTCTGTCTCACACACTCACTCCCTCTCTCACACTCACTCCCTCTCTCACACTCACTCCGTCTCTCACACTCACTCCGTCTCTCACACTCACTCCCTCTCTCACACTCACTCCCTCTCTCACACTCACTCTCTCTCTCACACTCACTCTCTCTCTCACACTCACTCTCTCTCTCACACTCACTCTCTCTCTCACACTCACTCTCTCACATTCACTCTCTTTCTCACACTCTCTCACACCCTCTCACTCTCACTCACATTCTCACACACTCTCTCACACTCTCTCACTCTCTCACACTCTCTCTCTCCCTCTCTATGTCAGTTTTCTGCTGTTCATGCCAGTATAATGCCAGGTGTATTAACGCTGAAACACCAACACAGTGTAGGGGGGGCGGGGCAGATGCACCAACAAGCCGACTGCAGACTGCTGGAGGGCGCAATTGCGCATGTGCCCTAATCTCCCAGTGCAACGTGGCAGGATGCACGTAGTGGGAATTGGTTGCTCCCCACTCCCTCCCCAGACATTGACCGCCCAACAACATCATCACCCCCCTATTTCCCTGATCATCCCCCCCAGTTGCGGCTCCCACTGATCACGCCCCCGATTACCCTCCCCCCAGCCGATGACCGCCCCGTGCCCCCCACCGCGGCCAATCGCCACCCCGCCGATCCCAAATGCAGAGAGTAGGCAGCCCCTACACCCTGCCTCCCCTTAGAAACCCTACAGTGCAGAAAGAGGCCATTTGGCCCATCGAGTCTGCACCAACCACAATCCCACCCCGACCCTACCCCCATATCCCTACATATTTTACCCACTAATCCCGCTAGCCTACCCATCTCAGGACACTAAGGGGCAATTTTAGCATGGCCAATCAACCTAACCCGCACATCTTTGGACTGTGGGAGGAAACCGGAGCACCCGGAGGAAACCCACGCAGACACGAGGAGAATGTGCAAACTCCACACAGACAGTGACTCGAGCCGGGACTCGAACCCAGGTCCCTGGAGCTGTGAAGCAGCAGTGCTGACCACTGTGCTACCGTGCCGCCCTTCAGGCCCCACCCCTGCCCTTGGGCCTCACCCCCTCCCCTTCGGCCCCACCCCTTGGCACTATCCACCTCTGCCCCCGACCACCCGGGGAGGGGGCCTCAATGGTCGCCAGTCCCACTGGCAAGGCCTCTCCTCCCCATCGCTGGGTGCCACTAGCAAGGCCGCTAAGCTAAGTGAGCTTGAACCGTAGCGTCCCGGGCTCACTAAAACCCTTAAAATCAGGCTAGAATTATTTAACCTGGCCTGGGCCACATCCCGGGTGATTACGCCGGCAGAACGCGACTGGGAGGATGGCGAGAGGCGAGAAACCGGGCGCGAACATTATTTTTGGGTTCTCTTGTGATCTTACTGGCTCTCCTCGCGCATCGACGGGCGTGAGGAGCCAGTAAGATCGCCCCCCTATGGGTGCAGCAGTCGGAATTTTGGGCCTGTTATTCCTCGGAGCCTTAGCAACCCTGCCAGCTGAAAGGCTTAAATCGGAGAGGGCCTCTTGGTAGCCTTTAAGAGATCCAGTTTCAGTTCACAAACATTTAAATATGATTTATTTAAGAGATTGCTGCAGTAGATCGGAAATCAATTTGAAATAAAGCACAGAATTTCCCACAGCCGTTTAAAATATATTGTGATTCCAATATCCCAATTAATGCTCTTAGCTTTCCACTCCCTGTTACACTCTGACCACCCAGGCTGCCTGTAACCAGCAGGGAAGATTAACCCCTCCGCCCAGCTCAGTCTTGGCACAGATTTTTAAAAATTCTTTCCTGGGACATGGGCGCCGCTGGCCGGGTCCAGCACTTATTGCCCATCCCTAATTGCCCCTTGAAAAGGTGGTGGGTGAGCCGCCATCTTGAACCCGCTGCAGTCCCTGAGGTGTAGGTACTCCCACAGTGCTGTTAGGGAGGGAGTCCCAGGATTTTGACCCAGCGACAGTGAAGGAACGGCCGATATATTTCCAAGTCGGGATGGTGAGTGACTCGGAGGGGAACCTCCAGGTGGGGGTGTTCCCAGGTATCTGCTGCCCTTGTCCTTCTAGATGGTAGCGGTCGTGGGTTTGGAAGGTGCTGCCTAAGGAGCCTTGGTGAGATGCTGCAGTGCATCTTGTAGATGGTACACACGGCTGTCACTGTGTGTCGGGGGTGGAGGGAGTGAATGTGTGTGGTTAGCGTGTCGATCAAGAGGGGCTGCTTTGTCCTGGATGGTGTCGAGCTTCTTAAGTGTTGTTGGAGCTGCACCCATCCAGGCAAGTGGGGAGTATTCCATCACACTCCTGACTTGTGTCCTGTAGATGGTGGTCAGGCTTTGGGGAGTCAGGAGATGAGTTACTCGCCGCAGGATTCCCAGCCTCTGATCTGCTCGGGTAGCCACTGTGTTTATATGAATGGGTCAAGTTCAATTTCTGATCAGTGGTAATTCCCCAAGATGTTGATAGTGGGGGATTCAGTGATGGTAACCCCCAGGATGTTGGTAGTGGGGGATTCAGTGATGGTAACCCCCAGGGTGTAAATAGTGGGGGGGATTCAGTGATGGTAACTCCCAGGATGTTGATAGTGGGGGAGATTCAGTGATGGTAACTCCCAGGATGTTGATAGTGGGGGAGATTCAGTGATGGTAACTCCCAGGATGTTGATAGTGGGGGATTCAGTGATGGTAACCCCCAGGATGTTGGTAGTGGGGGATTCAGTGATGGTAACCCCCAGGATGTAAATAGTGGGGGGATTCAGTGATGGTAACCCCCAGGATGTTGATAGTGGGGGATTCAGTGATGGTGACCCCCAGGATGTTGATAGTGGGGGATTCAGTGATGGTAACCCCCAGGATGTTGGTAGTGGGGGATTCAGTGATGGTAACCCCCAGGGTGTAAATAGTGGGGGGATTCAGTGATGGTAACCCCAAGATGTTGATAGTGGGGATTCAGTGAAGGTAACCCCCAGGATGTTGATAGTGGGGATTCAGTGAAGGTAACCCCCAGGATGTTGACAGTGGGAGATTCAGTGATGTAACCCCCAGGATCTTGATAGTGGCACATTTAGTGATGGTGATGCCATTGAATGTCAGAGGCAGATGGTTAGATCCTGTCCTGTTGGAGATGGTCACTGCCTAGCACTTGTGTGGCACGAATGTTACTTGAATGATCAAATACACTGAGTTGCCTCAGTGCAGAGTTTGCATGTTTCCCCGTGTCTGCGTGGGTTTCCTCCGGGTGCTCCAGTTTCTCCCACAGTCCAAAGATGTGCAGGTTAGGGGGATTGGCCATGATTAATGCAGGGGAGTGGGCTTCGATAGTTGAGGTGGAATGGGCCGAGATAGAGTGCTCTCTCTGAGGGCTGGTGCTGGCTTGATGGGCTGAATGGCCTCCTCCTGCGCTGTAGGGATTCTGTGAGAAAGGCATGTCTTCAGAGGATGGTTGGTATGAGTTGGATTTATTGCTGTACAGGCAGTGTGTTTAATTAATCCATCGTCACATCACAGCCGTGGCGTCAGTGACAGCAACGGTAACAATTAACTGAAGCACAGTAATATTCAAATTAACGTCAAGTCCAAACATCTTGATATTCATCTTTCAGAGTGACATTTTCCGAGTGCGTGGGAGACGCTCTGCTGCATTTAGCTGCTAGGCCCGCATCCCTCACGTTGCCGCGGCAACTTGGCCATCAATCGACTTCACTGCAGTCGGAGATCGGAACGAGGGGCTCACATTTCAATGGCGCCTTTCACAAGCTCAGCGCATCCCTGACTTGCCGCTTGTGAATTCTGCTTTTTTTTTTGAAGTGAATTGTTGGAAAAGTAACAGTTAGTTTGGGCACAGCTCCCGGCCACCTGACAATGACCCGAAAATCTCTCTTTTTTTAATCCAATGTGTTGTTGGCCGAGGGATTGTTGGACCCGGGACATCAAAAGGAACAAGCCTCCCCCCCCCCCTCCAACCCCACCCACTCAAGCTCCTCTTCCAAATGGTGGATGTGACGTCTTTTGGGGGCAAACCGGCCTCGGCTGTTTCATCTGAAAGATGACAGTACGGTGTTTGCTTTCGTGGTGGAATCTGTGATCAGGACACATTTTCCCTTCCTTTCTCACTTTCCATTTGGATTGATGGAGGAATTTGCACTCTAGAGGATTTTTCAGGCTCTGCTGTTCTCCAATTTCCTCTCTCGAGTAATCAACACCCGGGACACCGATGGGGTGACTCTACTTTCCACTAGAGTTGTCTTTCCAACAATTGGACTAAGTCGATTAGGATTATATTCACTGGAGTTTAGAAGAGTGAGAGGGGATCTCGTAGAAACTTATAAAATTCTAACAGGGTTAGACAGCGTAGATGTTCTCGATGGTGGGTGAGCCCAGAACTAGGGGTCATAGTTTGAGGATAAGGGGTAAAGTTTTTAGAACTGAGGTGAGGAGAAATTTCTTCACCCAGAGCGTGGTGAATGTGTGGAATTCACTCCCGCAGAAAGTAGTTGAGGCCCAAACGTTGTGTGATTTCAAGAAGAAATTAGATATAGCTGTTGGGGCTAAAGGGACCAAGGGATCTGGGGGGAAAGAGGGGGATCAGGATTTTGAATTCGATGATCCATGATCATAATGAATGGCAGAGCAGGCTCGAAAGGCCGAGTGGCCTCTTCCTGCTTCTAGTTTCTATGTAATTCCAATCACATATTCCTCCTGATCTCGGAGCTCTCTCTCCGTGACCCTCTGGCCAGCATTGACCTCTCTAAGTTTCATCCCCGGTGTCCAATTGCTTTGCCTTGCTTCTCACTTGTTTTACTATTGGTGTCGGGCTTGTTCGAGGAACTTTCTTGAACGTACTTCACAGGGTGAGCAACGTGTTGTAGATCAGGAGGCTGGTCTGTAAGGGATGAGGAGATTGTCTAGTCTGTGCCGTGGAGGATGGAAGTCACTGCCTAGCCCATCACAGAATTGTTACAATACAGCAGGAGGCCATTCAGCCCATCCTGTCTGCACTGACTCTCCTAATGAGCATCGTGACTTAGTGCCATTTCCCTTACCTTTTCCCCCGTACCCTGCACATTGATTCTGTTCAAATCATCATCTAATGCCCTCTCGATTGAACCTGCCTCCACTACACTTTCCAGCAGAACATTCCAGAATCCAACCACTCGCTGGGTGAGAAATATTTCTCTCACCTCATATTTGCTTCTTTTGCAAATCACTTTCAGTCTGTTCTCGTTCTCGATCCTTTTCCGAGTGGGAACAGTTTCTCCGCATCTACTCTGTCCAGCTCCCTCATGATTTTGAACATCTCGATCATATCTCCTCTCCGCCTTCTTCTCTCCAAGGAGAACAGCCCCAACCTCTCCAATCCATCCTCATAACTGAAGTTTCTCATCCGTGAAATCATTCTTGTAAACCTCTTCTGCACTCTCTCCAATGTGTTCACATCCTTCGTATAGTGTGGCGCCCAGAACTGTACACAACATTCCAGCTGAGGTCTAACTAGTGTCTTGTATAAGTTCAGTTTACCCTCCTTGCTCTTGTATTCTGTGTCCCTATTAATAAAGCCCAGGATACTGTCTGCTTTATTAACTGCTCTCTCCCCCTGTCCTGCCAAAATGAAGTAGAAATGATTGAGAGCTTCAAGTTTTTAGGTGTCCAGATCACCTACAACCTGTCCTGGTCCCCCCATGCCGACACTATAATTAAGAAAGCCCCACCAACGCCTCTACTTTCTCAGAAGACTAAGGAAATTTGGCATGTCAGCTACAACTCTCTCCAACTTTTACAGATGCACCATAGAAAGCATTCTTTCTGGTTCTATCGCAGCTTGGTCTGGCTCCTGCTCTGCCCAAGACCGCAAGAAACTACAAAGGGTCATGAACGAAGCCCAGTCCATCACAGAAACCAACCACCCGTCCATTGACTCTGTCTACACTTCCCGCTGCCTCGGCAAAGCAGCCAGCATAATCAAGGACCCCACGCACCCCGGACATTCTCTCTTCCATCTTCTTCCGCCGGGAAAAAGATACAAAAGTCTGAGGTCACGTACCAACCGACTCAAGAACAGCTTCTTCCCTGCTGCTGTCAGACTTTTGAATCGGATTGATACTTGTTTCAGAGAGAGCGTTTTCTACAAGTCTCTGGGAGGTGGTGTTAGAAATTAATCACGGGTTAATTTCCATCTTGAGAGGCAATGGGATGTGTATTTTTTTATATGTTAAATGAAGCAGATATTATCCTGGGCTTTATTAATAGGGACACAGAGTACAAGAGCAAAGGGTTTATGCTGAACTTACACAAGACACTAGTTGGACCTCAGCTGGAATGTTGTGTACAGTTCTGGGCACCACACTATCGGAAGGATGTGAACACATTGGAGAGAGTGCGGAAGAGAACTGCATCAGGCTGGGATCAGTAAACCAGAATATCACAGTTTCTGTCCCGTCACCCTGAGTGACACAGATCCCTCAGACAGTCCCGCTCCGGATCCTGTCCAAGATAAGGAAAGACCGACGAGGATAAATTGGCCTTTATCTCTGCTCACTTCATTTCTGCGTGTATGGAACGCTGTAATTTTTCATCATCGCAGTCTCCAGTCCAACCACTCATGACTAAATTGAGCACTTTACTGTGTACCACACCCGTGTGAGTTCCTTCGGTAATTTCTCTGACAGAAACTGGCGTGTCTTTTGTGTCTGTGAAGAAATTGCCTGCAAATGAATTGGTCGTCACAAGGTACCTTGATCCGCTGATGGATGATGTTTAATATCGTAATGTTCACATTATCATTTATTACCCTGCCTCGCTCAAAAGACCACTTTGTGCTCACTCAGCACTGTCTCAGTGACAGACGGACTCTGACTGATCCTGCAGGGAAATGAATGGGCCCAGTTTAACAATAACATCTTAACACAGAAGCTGATGTGGACCCAGCCATGTGCCTGGCTAGCTCAGTCAGTACGGCATGAGACTCAGAATCTCAGGGTTGTGAGTTCGAGCCCCACGCTGGGCGTCATTGTTTAGGGTGGCACGATGGCACAGTGGTTAGCACTGCTGCCTCACAGCGCCAGGTACCTGGGTTCGATTCCCAGCTTGGGTCACTGTCTGTGTGGAGTTTGCACGTTCTCCCCGTGTCTGCATGGGTTTCCTCCAGGTTCTTGAGTTTCCTCCCACATTCTGAAAGACGTGCTGGTTAGGTGCATTGACCCGAACAGGCGCCGGACTGTGGAGACGAGGGGAATTTCACAATAACTTCATTGCAGTGTTAATGTAAGCTTTATTTGCGACTAATATATAAACTTGAAACCCAATGGCTACCAAAGCAGGTCAGAGGCTGGTAATCCTGCGGCGAGTAACTCACCTTTTGACTCCCCAAAAGCCTGTCCACCACCCACAAGGACACAGGGGAGGCGATGGCCTAGTGGCATAATCACTAGTCTATTAATCCAGAAACTCAGCTAATGTTCTGGGGACCCGGGTTCAAATCCCCCCAAGGCAGATGGTGGAATTTGAATTCAATAAAAAATATCTGGAATTTAGAATCTACTGATGACCATGAAACCGTTGCCGATTGTCGGAAAAACCCATCTGGTTCACTCATGTCCCTTTAGAGAAGGAAATCTGCCGTCCTTACCTGGTCTGACCTACATGTGACTCCAGAGCCACAGCAATGTGACTCTCACCTGCCCCTTGGGCAACAAGGGATGGGCAATAAATGTTGGCCAGCCAGCGACGCCCAAGTCCCACGAATGAATTAAAAAAAGTCAGGAGTGTGATGGAATACTCCCCACTTGCCTGGATGGGTGCGGCTCCAACAACACTCAAGAAGCTCAACACCATCCAGGACAAAGCAGCCCCGCTTGATCGACACGCTAACCACAAACATTCACTCCCTCCACCCCCGACGCACAGTGACAGCCGTGTGTACCATCTACAAGATGCACTGCAGCATCTCACCAAGGCTCCTTAGGCAGCACCTTTCAAACCCACGACCGCTACCATCTAGAAGGACAAGGGCAGCAGATACCTGGGGACACCCCCACCTGGAGGTTCCCCTCCGAGTCACTCACCATCCCGACTTGGAAATATATCGGCCGTTCCTTCACTGTTGCTGGGGTCAAAATCCTGGAACTCCCTCCCTAACAGCACTGTGGGTGTACCTACACCTCAGGGACAGCAGGTTCAAGATGGCAGCTCACCCACCACCTTCTCAAGAGGCAATTAGGGATGGGCAATAAATACTGGACCAGCCAGCGATGACCACATAGCAAGCATGCATTGCAAAAGATGCCTTCCCACCAGGAAAACATTATTCCCTGCTATGACTGTCAATGGAAAGTGATAGGATATATTATTGTATTTAACCCTAACATGACCTGAAACATGGTTAATGAGTCAGTATCACTCCAATTCTGAGTAATGGAATGTTTTTATCAATTCAGTGACGGGATGCGGGTGTCACAGGTGAGGTCAGCATTTATTGAATGACTGCAGAATGACTTGGACAGGTTAGGAGAGCGGGCAAAGAAGTGGCAGATGGAATACAATGTGGGAAAGTGTGAGGTTATGCACTTTGGAAGGAGGAATGGAGGCATGGACTATTTTCTAAATAGGGAAATGCTTAGGAAATCAGAAGCACGAAGGGACTTGGGAGTCCTTGTTCAAGATTCTCTTAAGGTTGACGTGCAAGTTCAGTTGGCAGTTAGGAAGGCAAATGCAATGTTAGCCTTCATGTTGAGAGGGCTAGAATACAAGAGCAGGGATGTATTTCTGAGGCTGTATGAGGCTCTGGTCAGACCACATTTTGAATATTGTGAGCAGTTTTGGGCCCCATACCTGAGGAAGGATGTGCTGGCCTTGGAAAGGGTCCAGAGGAGGTTCACAAGTCCGATCCCTGGAATGAAGTGTTTGTCATATGAGGAACGGTTGAGGACTCTGGGTCTGTACTCGATGGAGTTTAGAAGGATGAGGGGGGGGGGGGGGTAGTCTAATTGAAACTTACAGAATACTGAGAGGCCCGGATAGAATGGACATGGAGAGAATGTTTCCACTAGTGGGAGAGACTGGAACTCAAGGGCACAACCTCAGAGTGAAGGAACGCTCCTTTAAAACTGAGATGAGGAGAAATTTCTTCAGCCAGAGGGTGGTGAATCTGTGGAACTCATTGCTACAGAGGGCTGTGGAGGCCGGGTCATTGAGTGTCTTTAAGACAGAGATAGCTATCTTCTTGATCAATATGGGGATCAAGGGTTACAGGGAGAAGGCAGGAGAATGGGGATGAGAATCATATCAACCGTGACTGAATGGGCACAGTAAGAAGTCTCACAACACCAGGTTAAAATCCAACAGGTTTATTTGGAATCACAAGCTTTCAGAGCACTACTCCTTCATCTGAAGGTGAGTGCCTTCACCAGCAGCGCTCACCTGATGAAGGGACAACGCTCTGAAAGCTCGTGATTCCAAATAAACCTGTTGGACTTTAAACTGGCGTTGTGAGACTTCGAACTGTGTCCACCCCGAGTCCAATGCCGGCATCTCCACATCATGATTGAATGGCAGAGCAGACTCGATGGGCTGAATGGCCTAATTCTGCTCCTATATCTTCTGGTCCTTTGGTCTTATTGCCCATCCCTAAGTGCCCCTCCAGAAGGTGGTGGGTGAGTCGCCATCTTGAACCCGCTGCAATCCCTGAGGTGTAGGTCCACCCACAGTGCTGTTAGGGAGCGCATTCCAACAGTTGGGAATCCTGCGGTGAGTAACTGACTTCCTGACTCCTCCCCGAAATGCCATCTATGGATTGCAGTGGTCTGGGGAGGCAGAGAATTATTTTTGCTTTCCAATTGGTGTAGGAAGGCAGTGAGTCACATGTGAAGGCCCAGGCGAGAAACTCCAAGGTATTTTGTGAAGTTAGCTTAAATTTTACATTTGATTTTGGCATTGGGGTAAGCATAAGATGTTTCACTCCAGGTATGATCCCACTAGGGAGCTTTTATGAAACAAAGTTTATTTAAGAACACAATTAGAATATAACAAAAAGGATTAGTCTAACTTTTACCAATTATAAGACTTAAACGTGACAGCTAGCTCTCTCTGTTGTTCCAAGTTCAACACCGTCCCACAGACACACACCCTTCAGACTTGGCACAGAAACTAGTCTGCCCATGTGATGCTGGGTCCTCAGCTTTGTAACACCTATGGACAGAAATAGGAACAGAGGAACATGGGAATTAGGAGCAGAAGTGGGCAATTCAGCCCTTTGAACCCACTCCGCCATTCAATCAGATCATGGCTGATCCCTCCCTGGTTTCAAATCCACCTCCTCACCTCTTCCCCACATCCCTTTACCCTGTTTCTTTTTTATATCAGAAATATATCCATCTCCTTCTTGAAACCATTCAATGATTCAGACTCCACCGTGCTATGGGGCAGTGAGTTCCACAAATTCACCACCCTCTGCGAGAAGTAGTTCCTCCTCATCTCAGTTTTAAATCTACCGCTTCTCAGCCTGTACCTGTGACCTCTAGATTGCCCCATTAGGGGAAACGTTTGGTCCACGTTTACTTTATCAATCCCTTTTAGTATTTTATATCCCTCGATCAGATCCCCTCTCATCCTCCTAAACTCCAGCAAGTATCAACCCAGTTTAATCTCTCCTCGTACGTCAACCCCTTCATCCCCGGAATCAATCTGGTGACCCACCTCTGAACTGCCTCCGATGCCACCACATCCTTCCTCAAATAAGGAGACCAAAACTGGGCACAACACTCCAGTTGTGGTCTCGCCAACACCTGATACAATTGCAGCAACACGTAAAAAGAAAAGAGAACAGTACAGCACTGAAACAGGCCCTTCAGCCCATCAAGTCTGTGCCGACGCAGATTCTTCTCTCCCCGCCAGTTGTTTGAAGAGAAGGATTTCCACAAAACAGTCAAAGGTCAGAGAGGGAGACTTAATCTCTGGCAGTTTGCAAAAACAGCCACAGAGAACAGACACTCCAACTCCAGAGAGGGAAAGAAACATTGCTGTCTCTCTTAGCCTTAAGCTGCTTCTGAAAACCAAACTAAAAACTGAATCACTCTGGGAGAAAAAAAGCTGTCCTTAGTCACATGACAGGACCTGTCAATCATCCCCCCCCGCCCCAATCAAACACCCCTCAGCAATCCCAGGGGATCACTAAAACTACAGGACACTACATTAGTTCAGATTAAAATCAACACGGTATCAATTATACTGCCGCAGTAACAATACAGGACACCAGTTGCAGACAACATGGTGCCGACAAAACATCCTGCAGAGAAACATGAATTAAATACATTTCTTAAAGATATAGTCACAAGGATGGAAGTGTTGACCGACTATTGGCTGGAGTGTATGGGGTTCGGGGTGGGGTGTGGGTGGTGGGATTGAGGGATGGGTGGGGTACACCTTGCGATGGGATCTCCAGGAATACATTTAACCATAGTCGGTCACCCTACGGTGTTCTGCATTGTGTTGAGTCAGGCCAGGGTCAAGCTGAAATTGTCGGTCGCCATCTTTGAACTGACTGTACTTACACCTCTCCAGCACAGAGGGCAGCAGAGTGCACTGCTCGCCAACCTATGACAATGCTGTCTTCCGATTGGGTGCAAGCTCAGATGTTTTTCTCTTTTTTTTCCCCCCTATCTTTCAGCTCTCAAAGATGAACGCTTCCAACTTGTCTCCTTCACTCACAAGCAAGTGCGTATTGCCCTGTCCGATATTCGGGTGCAGGATGAGGGAGGCTACTACTGTCAGCTGTACTCGGAGGACACCCATCACCAGGTTGCCGTGGTAACGGTACTAGGTAAGCGGCCTTTCCCGATCGTGGGGTTCAAGATACCCGAGTTAGATAAACCCAGGTACAGGAGGAGGCCCCATTCAGCCCCCCTCAAGCCTGTTACACAGGAACAGGAGGAGGCCCCATTCAACCCCCTCAAGCCTGTTACACAGGAACAGGAGGAGGCCCCATTCAGCCCCCCTCGAGCCTGTTACACAGGAACAGGAGGAGGCCCCATTCAGCCCCCCTCGAGCCTGTTACACAGGAACAGGAGGAGGCCCCATTCAGCCCCCCTCGAGCCTGTTACACAGGAACAGGAGGAGGCCCCATTCAACCCCCTCGAGCCTGTTACACAGGAACAGGAGGAGGCCCCATTCAACCCCCTCGAGCCTGTTACACAGGAACAGGAGGAGGCCCCATTCAACCCCCTCGAGCCTGTTACACAGGAACAGGAGGAGGCCCCATTCAACCCCCTCGAGCCTGTTACACAGGAACAGGAGGAGGCCCCATTCAGCCCCCCTCGAGCCTGTTACACAGGAACAGGAGGAGGCCCCATTCAGCCTCCTCGAGCCTGTTACACAGGATGTAGAGGTGCCGGCGTTGGACTGGGGTAAACACAGTAAGAAGTTTAACAACACCAGGTTAAAGTCCAACAGGTTTATTTGGTAGCAAAAGCCACACAAAGCTTGTGTGGCTTTTGCTGCCAAATAAACTTGTTGGACTTTAACCTGGTGTTGTTAAACCTGTTACACAGGAACAGGAAGAGGCCCCAATCAGCCCCTCGAGCCTGTTACACAGGAACAGAAGGAGGCCCCATTCAGCCCCCCTCGAGCCTGTTACACAGGAACAGGAGGAGGCCTCATTCAGCCCCCCTCGAGCCTGTTACACAGGAACAGGAGGAGGCCCCATTCAGCCCCCCTCGAGCCTGTTACACAGGAACAGAAGGAGGCCCCATTCAGCCCCCCTCGAGCCTGTTACACAGAAACAGGAGGAGGCCCCATTCAGCCCCCCTCGAGCCTGTTACACAGGAACAGGAGGAGGCCTCATTCAGCCCCCCTCGAGCCTGTTACACAGGAACAGGAGGAGGCCCCATTCAGCCCCCCTCGAGCCTGTTACACAGGAACAGGAGGAGGCCCCATTCAGCCCCCCTCGAGCCTGTTACACAGAAACAGGAGGAGGCCCCATTCAGCCCCCCTCGAGCCTGTTAGACAGAAACAGGAGGAGGCCCCATTCAGCCCCCCTCGAGCCTGTTACACAGGAGCAGAAGGAGGCCCCATTCAGCCCCCCTCGAGCCTGTTAGACAGAAACAGGAGGAGGCCCCATTCAGCCCCCCTCAAGCCTGTTACACAGGAACAGGAGGAGGCCCCATTCAGCCCCTCGAGCCTGTTACACAGGAACAGGAGAGGCCATTCAGCCTGCTTGACCTTGACTTTCTTGTTACTCAGAAGGGGGTGGAATTAATGAGACGGTAAAGGCTATTCATCGCGAGGCGGCTTTGGGGCGTAATGTGCCATGGTCCAATCAGGCTACTGTTAAAAGTGCGCCAAACACAAATCATGTCCACTTGATTCAACTTTGACCCTGAAATGTGAGGGGCGTGTACCAGCAGTGGGAAACAACAGAACAGGTGGGCGGAGAGGGAGTTGACTCATGTTTAGTAGAAATAACCAAATTCCTATGTTTTGTTTGCTGCAAAATCTGGCTGTGCCAGAGGGAATCACCTCAGGCAGTGTGCGTGACAGGAATCTGACAAAGAATTTTAGCTTTCCCCAATAATTCATCGAAGGAGAGGGATCAGCAAAGCTGACTTCAGAGTTCAGTCGTTCTGGGTTTGATTATGTGAGTCTATTGATGGTCGATTCTCTCTGCGTTCGGCTAGTTAGGTCCGGATGTGGATTGAGCAACAAAGCTATAGAAAGATCTGGAAGGCAGGGGTGGAACTTGGAGCAGACATTTGAAAGCACTGCCAATTAAACCTGCTCCACACGTAGAGGCCAGTGTCATCTCTACATAGCTCCAAGATAAAAAATACAACAGAGCGGAACAGCAATATTTCGAATGTGATAGGAAGGGGTGTAGCGGCTGGAGGAGGTTACAGAGATAGGGAGGGGTGTAGGGGCTGGAGGAGGTTACAGAGATAGGGAGGGGCGCGGGGTTGGAGGGGGTTACAGAGATAGGGAGGGGCGTAGGGGCTGGAGGAGGTTACAGAGATAGGGAGGGGCGTGGGGTTGGAGGGGGTTACAGAGATAGGGAGGGGCGTAGGGGCTGGAGGAGGTTACAGAGATAGGGAGGGGTGTAGGGGCTGGAGGAGGTTACAGAGATAGGGAGCGGTGTAGGGGCTGGAGGAGGTTACAGAGGTAGGGAGGGGTGTAGGGGCTGGAGGAGGTTACAGAGATAGGGAGGGGTGCAGGGGCTAGAGGAGGTTACAGAGATAGGGAGGGGTGCAGGGGCTAGAGGAGGTTACAGAGATAGGAAGGGGTGTAGAGGCTGGAGGAGGTTACAGAGATAGGGAGGGGTGTAGGGGCTGGAGGAGGTTACAGAGATAGGGAGCGGTGTAGGGGCTGGAGGAGGTTACAGAGGTAGGGAGGGGTGTAGGGGCTGGAGGAGGTTACAGAGATAGGGAGCGGTGTAGGGGCTGGAGGAGGTTACAGAGGTAGGGAGGGTTGTCGAGGCTGGAGGAGGTTACAGAGATAGAGAGAGGTGTCGGGACTGGAGGAGGTTACAGAGATAGGGAAGGTTGTAGGGACTGGAGGAGGTTACAGAGATAGGGAAGGTTGTAGGGACTGGATAAGGTTACAGAGATAGGGAGGGTGCAGGGGCTGGAGGAGGTTACAGAGATAGGGAGGGGTGTCGGGGCTGGAGGCAGTTTCAGAGATAGGGAGGGGTGTCAGGGCTGGAGGAGGTTACAGAGATAGGGAGGGTTGTGGGTGCTGGAGGAGGTTACAGAGATTGGGAGAGTTGTAGGGGCTGAAGGAGGTTACACAGATAGGGAGGGTTGTAGGGACTGGAGGAGGTTACAGAGATAGGGAGGTGGGTGAAGAGGGATTTGAACACATGGTGAGAATCTGAAGGTGGAACATTGCTGGGGTAGGAGAGGGTTAAGTTCTGGCAGTCAGGTGAGTGAGCAGCCGGGCAGTGTATTAACATTGACAGCGGATCAGAGATGTGTGATGCCCCAGGTGTGAAGTGTCAATGTTCGACTTCAGGAAGGGCAAAGATTGGTTTAACAGTAATTAGCTTGTGTTGGTGCATGGTGGAGATTACAGCTTGGAATGCGAATCCCAACTCAGCAGAACTCGCGGCAGTCTGAGCATAGAGTGAGGGTAAAGACCTGGAACATCAGAATAACAGCCTCACCAAAACACCAACCAGAGAGACGCTCCATCAGGGACCCCTGTCCAGACCACATCTGGAGCGCTGTGAGCTGTTTAGGTCCCCTTGTTTAAGGAACAGGATGATCCCCGGTATGGAGGGATTGTCTGATGAAGCAAAGGGTAAACGGGTTGTGTCTCTACTCATTGGAAGAATGAGAGGTGATCTCATTGAAACATATTGGATTGCTCAGGGGCTCAGAGTTCCAAGCTGAAAAAGCAAGCTAGTTGCGCTGAACATTTGCAAAACACCAGTTCAGCCTCAATTGGAGTATTGTGTCCAGTTCTGGGTGTGGCACTGTCGGAAGGATATGGAGGCATTAGAGAGAGAATGCAGAGAAATATTGACAAGAATGGCATAGCAGATGCAGTATAATGTGGATAAAGATGAGGTTATCCACATTGGTAGCAGTAATAGGAAGACAGATTATTATTTGAATGGGTGTAAATTGAGAGAGGTGGATACTCAGCGAGATCTTGGTGCCCTCGTGCATCAGTCGCTGAAAGTAAGCGTGCAGGTACAGCAGGCAGTAAAGAAGGCAAAGATCAAAGAACAGTACAGCACAGGAACAGCCCTTCGGCCCTCCAAGCCGTGCCGATCATGATGCCTGCCTAAATAAAACTGTATGCACTTACAGAGTGCGTCATCTTCCATTCCCATCCTATTCACATATTCGTCTAGTTGCCCCTTAAATGCCTCGATCGTACCTGCTCCCACCACCTCCCTGGGCAGCGCGTTCCAGACATTCACCACCCTGCATAAAAAGCACTTGCCTCGCACATCTCCTCTAAACTTTTCCCTATGTCCCCTCGTACTTGACTTTTCTACCCTCGAAAAGAGCATCTGACGATCCACTCTGTCCATGCCTCTCATAATCCTGTAGACCTCTATCAGGTCACCCCTCAACCTCTGCCTTTCCAGTGAGAACAAACCGAGTTTATTCAACCTCTCCTCAGAGTTAATACAAGGCAACATCCTGCAAAACCTCTTCTTTAATGTAAATGTAATGTAAAGGCAAATGGTATGTTGGCCTTCATAGCGAGAGGATTTGAGGATAGGGATAGACATGTTTTACTGCAATTGTACAGGGTGTTGGTGAGGCCACACCTGGAGTATTGTGTACAGTTGTGGTGTCCTTATCTGAAGAAGGATGTCCTTCCTAGAGGGAGAACAGCAAAGGTTTACCAGGCTGGTTCCTGGGACGCCAGGTCTGTCATATGAGGAGAGATTAAGTCAGTTAGGATTATATTCATTGGAGTTTAGAAGAGTGAGAGGGGATCTCATAGAAACTTATAAAATTCTAACAGGGTTAGACAGGGTGGATTCAGAAAGAATGTTCCCGATGGTGGGGGAGTCTAGAACTTGGGATCATAGTTTGATTTTGATTTGATTTATTATTGTCACATGTATTGGGATACAGTGAAAATCATTGTTCCTTGCGCACTATACAGAGAAAGCATACCGTTCATAGAGAAGGAAAGGAGAGGATGCAGAATGTAGTGTTACAGTCATAGCTAGGGTGTAGAGAAAGATCAACTTAATGCGAGGTAGGTCCATTCAAAAGTCTGATGGCAGCAGGGAAGAAGCTGTTCTTGAGTCGGTTGGTACATGATAAGAGGTAAACCTTTTAGGACTGAGGTGAGGAGAAATTTCTTCACCCAGAGGGTGGTGAATGTGTGGAATTCACTCCCACAGAATGTAGCTGAGGCCAAAACATTGTGTGATTTCAGAAAGAAATTAGATATAGTTCTTGGGGTAAAGGGATCGAGGGATATGAGGGGAAGGAGGGAATCAGAATATTCAATGATCAGCCATGATCATAATGAATGGTGGAGCAGGCTCGATGGGCCGAATGGCCTACTCCTGTTCTTGTTTCTATGTTCTGGAGATGAGGGCGTTCAGTGATGTGGATCGATTGGAGAATCTGAGACTGTGTTCCTCTGGGGAAGAGAGGGTGGAGAGAGAGCTTTGATTGAGGGGTTTAAAATTGCGAGGGTGTTTGGGACGGAATGGAAAGGGAGAAACTATTCCAACGGCGGAAGAATCGAGAATCAGAGGAAATGAGAAATTCAAATTTTCTTTCCGTTTCAATGTCTCCTTCGAATTCCGAATTGCCAATTTGGCATGTTTGGAGAACAATTTAAACTCATCCGTCTGAGCACACGCCACCTCCTCAGGATCCTCTCCCCCGCCCTCCCCGCTCCCCCCCGGTTGGATATCAGAGTCGGGAAGTCTTGCTGCAACTGTACAAGGTGCCATTGAGACCACATCTGGAGCACTGTGAGCAGTTGTGGTTCCCTTATTTTAGGAAAGATTGGAGACCTTGTAGAGAAGGTTCACTGGGATGATCCCCGCTATGGAGGGATTGTTTTATGAAGCAAAGGGTAAACAGGTTGCGATTCTACCCATTGGAATTTAGAAGAATGAGAGGTGATCTCATTGAAACATATCGGATTGCTAAGGAGCTTGACAGGGTAAATGCTGAGAGGATGTTTCCCCTCATGGGAGAGTCTGGGACCACAGGGAATAGTCTCAGAATAAAGGGGGGCTGATTCAAGACTGAGATGAGGAGGAATTTCTTCTCTCAGAGGGTTGTGAGTCTTTGGTACTCTTTGCCACGGAGAGCTGTGTGGGGACAGAGTCCTTGTGTATATTTAAGGCTGAGATAGATTTCCGATCAGGAAGGGAATCCAGGGGAAAGGGCAGGAAAGTGGACGTGAGGAATGTCGGGTCATCCTATTGAATGGCGGAGCAGGTTCAAGGGGCCGAATGGCCTACTCCTGTTCCTATTTCAGATGTGCTTATGGTCTGAAAAATCTGCGCATAGCAAGATCCCACACACAGCAATGTGACAATGACCCAGATCAACTGTTGTTTTTCCAGTGACGTTGGTTGAGGGATACATATTGCCCCAGGACACTGGGCAAAATCACCTCCCCCCACCCCCACCCCACCCCACCCCACCCCACCTCCGCCCTTCTTCCAAAGAGTGACCGTGGGATCTTTCACACCCACCCCGAGAGGGCAGACAGAGCTGAAGTTTAAAGTCTCATCCTGAAAGACAGCATCTCTGACAGTGCAGCACTCCCTCAGCACTGACCCTCTGACAGTGCAGCACTCCCTCAGCACTGACCCTCTGACAGCGCGACACTCCCTCAGTACTGACCCTCTGACAGTGCGGCACTCCCTCAGCACTGACCCTCTGACAGCGCGACACTCCCTCAGTACTGACCCTCTGACAGTGCAGCACTCCCTCAGTACTGACCCTCTGACACTGCGGCACTCCCTCAGTACTGACCCTCTGACAGTGCAGCACTCCCTCAGTACTGACCCTCTGACACTGCGGCACTCCCTCAGTACTGACCCTCTGACAGTGCGGCACTCCCTCAGCACTGACCCTCTGACAGCGCGACACTCCCTCAGTACTGACCCTCTGACAGTGCGGCACTCCCTCAGTACTGACCCTCTGACAGTGCAGCACTCCCTCAGTACTGACCCTCTGACAGCGCGACACTCCCTCAGTACTGACCCTCTGACAGTGCAGCACTCCCTCAGTACTGACCCTCTGACACTGCGGCACTCCCTCAGTACTGACCCTCTGACAGTGCAGCACTCCCTCAGCACTGACCCTCTGACAGTGCAGCACTCCCTCAGTACTGACCCTCTGACAGTGCGGCACTCCCTCAGTACTGACCCTCTGACAGTGCGGCACTCCCTCAGCACTGACCCTCTGACAGTGCGGCACTCCCTCAGTACTGACCCTCTGACAGCGCGACACTCCCTCAGTACTGACCCTCTGACAGTGCAGCACTCCCTCAGTACTGACCCTCTGACAGTGCGGCACTCCCTCAGCACTGACCCTCTGACAGTGCAGCACTCCCTCAGCACTGACCCTCTGACAGTGCAGCACTCCCTCAGCACTGACCCTCTGACAGCGCGACACTCCCTCAGTACTGACCCTCTGACAGTGCGGCACTCCCTCAGCACTGACCCTCTGACAGCGCGACACTCCCTCAGTACTGACCCTCTGACAGTGCAGCACTCCCTCAGTACTGACCCTCTGACACTGCGGCACTCCCTCAGTACTGACCCTCTGACAGTGCAGCACTCCCTCAGTACTGACCCTCTGACACTGCGGCACTCCCTCAGTACTGACCCTCTGACAGTGCGGCACTCCCTCAGCACTGACCCTCTGACAGCGCGACACTCCCTCAGTACTGACCCTCTGACAGTGCGGCACTCCCTCAGTACTGACCCTCTGACAGTGCAGCACTCCCTCAGTACTGACCCTCTGACAGCGCGACACTCCCTCAGTACTGACCCTCTGACAGTGCAGCACTCCCTCAGTACTGACCCTCTGACACTGCGGCACTCCCTCAGTACTGACCCTCTGACAGTGCAGCACTCCCTCAGCACTGACCCTCTGACAGTGCAGCACTCCCTCAGTACTGACCCTCTGACAGTGCGGCACTCCCTCAGTACTGACCCTCTGACAGTGCGGCACTCCCTCAGCACTGACCCTCTGACAGTGCGGCACTCCCTCAGTACTGACCCTCTGACAGCGCGACACTCCCTCAGTACTGACCCTCTGACAGTGCAGCACTCCCTCAGTACTGACCCTCTGACACTGCGGCACTCCCTCAGTACTGACCCTCTGACAGCGCGACACTCCCTCAGCACTGACCCTCTGACAGTGCAGCACTCCCTCAGTACTGACCCTCTGACAGTGCGGCACTCCCTCAGTACTGACCCTCTGACAGTGCGGCACTCCCTCAGCACTGACCCTCTGACAGT
>NW_027592672.1:0-7500 GCF_964213995.1 Mustelus asterias | reverse complement strand
GTTTAGAGTTCTTCGGTAGGTGTCCACTGTATGTAAACACCATCAGATTTGGCACCTTTTGTTGGTTAGAGGGTTATTTATCTTAAGATTTATCTGAAGCTGGCAGAGTTAAGAATCTAACTGCCCTTAACTGCTTCAGGTGATCCGGCCCTGCCTCTGGTTGAATTCCTGGCTCAACCCCTGGTGGAACTGAACTCAAGGTGGTTGAGTTCCTCTTTATAATCCTAATGACCTATCAACATTCCTGTACTCAGATTGGCCTGAGGTTGACAACAATCGCAAATTCAAATCTGATAGGGTCCCTTTGGCTGAGTGTCTTCTATAAACTCATAGGCTGTCAGAATGCAAGCGTCTGCTACCAAGTCAACCCTGATGTTTTTGGTCCTTTTGAAACAAATATTGCAACCTGGAAACTGTGTGTATTCTGCATTTGAGCACAGAAACCAAACATAGCTTTCAAGGAAACCACACACTGTTTTTCTCCCTCTGGTATATTTTGCAAATCTTTTATATCTTTATAAACATTCTTTATATCTTTACCAACTCAACTACACAATGTTGGTTTTGTCAGTGGAATTGTACCTGGGGTGAAATAACCTATCCTCACACTGATGTTAAAATAACAAATGGTTGGGGTCCATTGTGTCTTCATAAAATACTCTGGGTTCCTGATCTGGTCCCCGAACACTCATCTATCATCTAACCTGGTGGGTTTCCCTAACCTTGTTTGCAGGAGGAGAGTCTTATCTCTCTGCGAGTTACCCTGTTACTGGGTAACTTGATGGTTCTCCTTGCCGGCAAAGTTTCCTTGGGGGAAGGCAGATTACGTTTTTCCGGTGTTAGGGAGTCTGATCAGTGCCTCTGATTTGATTCAGAAAGAGAGAGGTTCAGAACGCTTATATCCCCCTCCCCTCCCCTCCCCCCCACCCCCCCCCTCCCGCCCCCCCCCCCCCCCCCCCTCTTCCTCTCTCCCCTCCCTCTAACACTCCCCCCTGCCCCGGCGAGGTGTATGAATCCCTGGCTTACTGATTCCTGTGCATGGCAGTGTACACTGTTATGCCGTATAAGAGGGGGAGGCGATGGCCTAGTGGTATTATCACCAGACTATTAATTCGGAAACTCATCTAATGTTCGAGGGACCCGGATTCGAATCCCACCACGGCAGATGGTGGAATTTAAATTCAATAAGAAATATCTGGAATAAAGAATCTACTGATGACGGTGAAACCATTGCCATTATTGGAAAGACCCATCTGGTTCACTAATGTCCTTTAGGGAAGGAAATATGCCTTCCTTACCTGGTCTGGCCTACATGTGACTCCAGATCCACAGCCATGTGGTTGACTCTCAACTGGTCTCCAAGGGCAACTAGGGATGGGCAATAAATGCTGGTCAGCCAGCGACACCCATGTCTTATGGATGAATTTTTAAAAAGACCACAAGATCACAGGAAATAGGGACAGGAATAGGCCATTCAGCCCCTCGAACCTGCTCCGCCATTCAATAGGATGATCCAACATTCCTCACGTTCACTTTCCTACCCTTTCCCCGTAACCCTGGATTCCCTTCCTGATCGGAAATCTATCTCAGCCTGAAATATACACAAGGACTCAGTCCCCACAGCTCTCCGTGGCAAGCAGTTCCAAAGACTCTCAATTTTGATTTATTATTGTCACATGTATGAGGATAGAGTGAAAAGTATTGTTTCTTGCGCACAATACAGACAAAGCATACTATTCATAGAGAAGGAAAGGAGAGGGTGCAGAATGTAGTGTTACAGTCATAGCTAGGGTGTAGAGGAAGATCAACTTAATGCGAGGTAGGTCCATTCAAAAGTCTGACGGCAGCAGGGAAGAAGCTGTTCTTGAGTCAGTTGGTACGTGACCTCAGACTTTGTATCTTTTTCCCGACGGAAGAAGGTGGAAGAGAGAATGTCCGGGATGCGTGGGGTCCTTAATTATGCTGCTGCTTTTCCGAGGCAGCGGGAAGTGTAGACAGAGTCAATGGATGGGAGGCAGGTTTGAGTGATGGACTGGGCTATATTCACGACCTTTTGTCGATTCTTGCGGTCTTGGGAAAACTGTGATACAACCAGAAAGAATGCTTTCTATGGTGCATCTGTGGAAATTCCTCCTCTTCCAGTCTTAAGTTGGTGCCCCTTTACTCTGAGACTCTGCCCTCTGGTCCCAGACTTTCCTGTGAGGGGGAAGTACCCTCTCAGCATTTACCCTGTACCGATGGCCATGACTGATGCCCCCTCCCACTCCGGGTTGTCCTTCCTGTGCCTGATGGAACTGCGATGCTGAGTTAGGCTCTGATTGGTTATTTATTACACCATAAGGGATCCCGTACCCGCCTATATTATCCTGTAGAGGACGGTGGACACCACAGGTGTCCATGGCCTTATCCTGTTATCCTGAGATCTCCCATCCTAGAACAAAGAAAAGTACAGCACAGGAACAAGCCCTTCGGCCCTCCAAGCCCGTGCCGATCATGATGCCCTAATTAAACTAAAAATAAAACCTTCTGCCCTTACCTGGCCTGTCTCCTTCTATCCCATCCCTATTCATGTACCCATCCAGATGCCTCTTAAATGTTGCTAACGTGCCTGCTTCCACAACCTCCGAGACCCAGCATTTGTTGCCCACAACTATTTGCCCCTTGACAAGGTGGGTGAGCCACCATTTTGAACTTGCCGCAGTCCCTGAGGTGTAGGTACACCCACAGTGCTGTTAGTGAGGGAGTTCCGGGATTTAGACCCAGCGACAGTGAAGGAACGGCCGATTTATTTCCAAGTCGGGATGGTGAGTGACTCGGAGGAGAACCTCCAGGTGGGGGTGTTCCCAGGTATCTGCTGCCCTTGTCCTTCTAGATCAGTGGTTCCCAAAGGGTGCAGCACGCCACACTGGTGCGGTGAGAGAGGGTGGCAAGTGTGGCAGGAAGATTCGAGGACAATCAAAGAAACATTTAAACATGGATAGATATTTTTCCAAAGTGAGAGCAAGAGCATCAAGTGATACTGAGGATGATCCGAGTCCACATTGTGATGCAGAATCGCCGTTCGAACAGAGTGCTGAAGAAGAGTCGTTTAATTCTACACCAGTAGGAGGCCCAAGCAAACCTCCAAAAAAGGAAAGTTTGTCGACAATATATGGATAGCTATCTGAGTCTTGGTTTCACATGGACTGGAGATGAAAACGTACCTCGGCCTATGTGTTTGATCTGTGGTGAGAAGCTTTCCAATTCCAATATGGTCCCAAACAAGATGAAAAGACGTCTGTTTTCAAAACATGGAAATCTGGCAAACAAGGATGTTCAATATTTTGAAAGGCTTTTGGAACAGCAGAAATGCCAAACGAATGACAGTCTCAGATAAGATGCAGATTGTATCTTACCAAGTGGCTGATTGCTCAACAGACAAAACCACATCCATTAGCTGAAACATTGATTCAGCCTGCCTGCAGCTTGATTGTGAAAACTTTGTTTGGTGATGATGCTGAGCGAGAAGTTATGGAAATTCCTTTGTCTCATAATACAATTTGCAGAAGAATAGTTGATAAGTCAGCTAATATTGAGAAGCGTGTTTCCGAAAGTATGAAGAATTCTAAATTTGCCATTCAAGTTGATGAATCGACCGACATTAGTGGAAAGGCACCGTTGCTTACCGATATCAGATTCATTCACCATGACGAAATAATCACACAGGGGCTGATTTTACCAAATCGGCTCTAAGTACCTGGTGCGGTCGTAAATCAGACCCGCGCCCGGCAGCCGCGCTCCAGCGCCCCCATACGCCTTTTTTCGGCGCGGGTCCAGTGGGCGGAGCCGAGCGCATTTGCATCTGTCGGAGCACCGACCGGCGCATGCGCAGTTCGAAGCCGCCAGCACTCAGCGCGCCCGAGCGCGAAAGTCAAAGGTAGCACTGACAGCACTGCTACACTGCTGCCTGCGCTGCCTGGGACATTCCCTGGTCAGGGGGCGGGTGGGGGGGAGGGGTGGGATGGGATGTGACGTCTCTTCCCTGAGGTGCAGATTAGGGGGGGGATGTGACGTCTCCTCCCCCCCCCCCACCCCCCAAGGGCAGAGACGTCACCCCCCCCCCCCCCCCCCCCCACCTCAGGGAAGAGACGTCACATCCTCCCCCCTCCCTCAGGGAAGAGACGTCACATCCCCCCCCCACTACTCCCCCCCCCCCCCCCCCCCCCCCCCAGTAAAGAGACGTCATCCTACCCATCAGGACCCCCGGAGCAAGGCCAGGATCGCAAGATGCTTTCAACGGACACCAGCGATCAAGGTAGGTCGGGGGCCCGGGGGGTCCGATCTCGGGGGGAGGGTGGGGGGGCTGCTGGCAGGGCCTGCGTCCCAGGGTGGTCCGATCGTGGGCGGGGGGGGTTGGGCTGCCGGGGTGGTTCACGGGGGCGGTCCGCGAAGGGTGGTCGGGGGTGATTCGGCGGTTCAGTTGCTGAGTTGAAGCCCTGTCGGACTTGAATTCAGCAACACGGTAAATGCGGGGACGCCGATCGGAGCGGAGCCTCGTAAAGTGGGAATCCTTGGGTAAGTTGGGCGCGGGCTTCATTATGCCGATTTAAATGCATGCAAATGCATTTAAATCGGCCCGCTGGCCGATTCGGGCGCACGCCGGATCGGCGCCCAGATCGGCCTTTGCTAAAGGCGCGATTGGCCTTGGGTCGGGTCTGGACCGCGTTTTAGGCCCGACGCCCAACTTTACCACGATTGCACGCCCGAAAACGGGCGCGAGATTTTGGTAAAATCGGACCGACAGTTTGTATTTTGCAAGGAACTTGAAAAACATACCAGAGGACAAGATATTTTCCAAGCCTTGTCTGAGTATTTGGAAAAAGTTGAGATTTCATGAGATTCTTGTATTGGAATTTGTACGGATGGAGCGCCATAGGGAATGTGAGAGGCTTGGCGGCACTCATCAACCAGAAAAATCCAGATGTAATATCAACTCACTGTTTTTTACACAGAAAGGCATTAATCACCGAGACCCTTGTAGCTGATTTGAAGTTGGTTCTCGATCAGACTGTGCGCATTGTGAACTTCATCAAAGCAAAACCACTAAAGACGCGGTTATTTACTCAACTCTGCAAAGACATGGAATCAAAGCATCAATGCCTAATTCTGCACTCGGAGGCTCGCTGGATGTCCCGCGGAAAAGTTTTAAATCGGGTGTTGGAACTGAACAACGAATTAAGAGAATTTCTGGAACAAGAAGGGAACCCATTGTACCACCAACTGGATGACAATGACTGGTGTGCAAAGCTGGCATACTTGGCCGATATCTTTTCCCGGTTGAATGTGCTCAATGCCAGTATGCAAGACCACAATGACAATATCCTCACAACTACAGACAAACTAACTGCATTCAAAAAAGAAGCTTCAGCTCTGGCTCGGAAGAGCGATGCAACATAGCCTCGAAATGTTCCCACTGGTAAAAAGTTTTAAAACGAGCAATGAATTGTACGGCCTCGTACAGGAACATCTTGCAACACTGGCGGAAAAGATTGATCATTACTTCCCATCGTTGTCTACAGAAAAATTCAACTGGGTTAGAGACCCCTTTGCGAATTCCAGCTGTTCAGGTCTGACATTGGATGAGGAGGAGGAAATGGCCTGCATTTCGAGTGATCGCACCTTGAAAATGAAACACGGGAGTATGCCACCGGGCTCTTTTTGGATATACAACCAGAACCAGTATCCACGCATCTCTTCAAGAGCATTAGCTATTCTTCTACAGTTCTCCACGACATATTGTTGTGAACAGGGATTTTCAGCTCTGACAAATATCAAAGACCAGGAAAGAGAAAAGCTTCTTTGTGTTGATGAGGAGATGAGAGTTTGTTTGTCTCAAATAAGACCTAATATAAATGAGATTACCCGACAAAAACAAGCTCACACCTCTCATTGAGTTTGTAAACTTACTTAAGGTTACATATGTAAGAGGCTCATCTATAAGTATATTTTGGGAATGAATCATGTTTTTATGTAGATGAATTGTTTTATACTTTCTGGACATCCCATGATCATATTATAAAGTAGTTGTGTTCTATGTTATGAATCAAGCACTGCCAGGAGTTGTTTTTTTTTTGTTTTTGAATGTATTTCTTATCAATAAAAAATTCGGTGTGGCACGAGCAAATTTTTATTCTGAAAGTGCGGCCCAGTGAAAAAAGTTTGGGAACCACTGGTCTAGATGGTAGCGGTCGTGGGTTTGGAAGGTGCTGCCTAAGGAGCCTTGGTGAGATGCTGCAGTGCATCTTGTACATGGTACACACGGCTGTCACTGTGCGTCGGGGGCGGAGGGAGTGAAGGTGGTGGAGATATTGTTGGTCAGGTTTGCTGTGTCGCTCAGAGTTTTCTGATTATTAACTGATTGATATTTCAGTGCCACCGAAACCTGTGGTCACAGTGAGCGGTGAGGAGCCGGTGGAGAACGGAGATGTGGAGTTGATCTGTACCGTGCCCCGGAGTAAACCACCAGCCCGCATCCGGTGGTTCAGAGACAAGAAACAAATTCAGGGTAAGGATTTATTGAGAGGACGTCAGAACCATGTTAGTAATTCCGACACCCCATAAACCGTACTCACCTTGTCAGGGTTTACACCCGATAGACCGCACGGGACACAGAATCCCACAACTGTGAGAGTGCAGGAGGAGGCCATTTGGCCCATCATGTCTTCACTGGCTCACCAAATAATCAATTCACACAGTACAGCTGTCTTGCCTTCTCCCTCCACCAGTCCGAGGGTCAGTACTGAGGGAGCGCCGCACTGTCCGAGAGTCAGTACTGAGGGAGTGCCGCACTGTCCGAGAGTCAGTACTGAGGGAGTGCCGCACTGTCAGAGGGTCAGTACTGAGGGAGTGTCGCACTGTCAGAGGGTCAGGACTGAGGGAGTGCCGCACTGTCAGAGGGTCAGTACTGAGGGAGTGCCGCACTGTCAGAGGGTCAGTACTGAGGGAGTGCCGCACTGTCAGAGGGTCAGTACTGAGGGAGTGCCGCACTGTCAGAGGGTCAGTACTGAGAGAGTGCCGCACTGTCAGAGGGTCAGTACTGAGGGAGTGCTGCACTGTCAGAGGGTCAGTACTGAGTGAGTGCCGCACTGTCAGAGGGTCAGGACTGAGGGAGTGCCGCACTGTCAGAGGGTCAGTGCTGGGGGAGTGCTGCACTGTCAGAGGGTCAGGACTGAGGGAGTGCCGCACTGTCAGAGGGTCAGTACTGAGGGAGTGCCGCACTGTCAGAGGGTCAGTACTGAGGGAGTGCCGCACTGTCAGAGGGTCAGGACTGAGGGAGTGCCGCACTGTCAGAGGGTCAGTACTGAGGGAGTGCCGCACTGTCAGAGGGTCAGTACTGAGGGAGTGCCGCACTGTCAGAGGGTCAGTGCTGGGGGAGTGCTGCACTGTCAGAGGGTCAGGACTGAGGGAGTGCCGCACTGTCAGAGGGTCAGTACTGAGGGAGTGCCGCACTGTCAGAGGGTC
>NW_027592671.1:30000-48134 GCF_964213995.1 Mustelus asterias | reverse complement strand
TGTGCCCTGACCCTAAGCATAACCCTAAGCCTAACTCTAAGACTAACCCAAACCCGCGCCCTAACCCTAACACAAAGCCTAACCCTAGCCCGAGCACGAGCCCTCACCCAAACCCTAGCCCTAACCCTAACCCGAACCCTAACACTAAGCCTAACCCTAGCCCGAGCACTAGCCCTCACCCTAACCCTAGCCCTAACCCTAACCCGAACCCTAACCCTAGCCCAAACCCTAACCCTAACCGTGGCCCTAACCCTAACCAAAGCCCTAGCCCTAGCCCTAACCCTAACACTAACCCTAACCCTAACCCTAACCCTAGCCCAAACCCTAACCCTAACCAAAGCGCTAACCCTAGCCCTAACCCTAACACTAACCCTAACCCTAACCCTAACCCTAGCCCAAACCCTAACCCTAACACTAACCCTAACCCTAGCCCAAACCCTAACCCTAACCGTGGCCCTAACCCTAACCAAAGCCCTAACCCTAGCCCTAACCCTAACACTAACCCTAACCCTAACACTAACCCTAGCCCTAGCCCAAAACCTAACCCAAACCCTAACCAAAGCCCTAACCCTCGCCCAAACCCTAACCCTAACCCTAACCGTGGCCCTAGCCCTAACCAAAGCCCTAACCCTAGCCCTAACCCTAACACTAACCCTAACCCTAACACTAACCCTAACCCTAGCCCAAACCCTAACCCTAACCCTGACCAAAGCCCTAACCCTAGCCCTAACCCTAACACTAACCCTAACCCTAACCCTAGCCCAAACCCTAACCCTAACCCTAACCGTGGCCCTAGCCCAAACCCTAACCCTAACCCTTACCAAAGCCCTAACCCTAGCCCTAACCCTAACACTAACCCTAACCCTAACCCTAACCCTAGCCCAAACCCTAACCCTAACCGTGGCCCTAACCCTAACCCTAACCAAAGCCCTAACCCTAGCCCTCACCCTAACACTAACCCTAACCCTAACCCTAACACTAGCCCTAACCCTAACCCTAACCCTAACCGTGGCCCTAACCCTAACCATAGCCCTAACGCTAGCCCTAACCCTAACACTAAGCCTAACCCTAGCCCGAGCCCTAGCCCTAACCCTAACCCTAGCCTAACCCTAAGCCTAACCCTAAGGGAGCAATTTGAAAGTGTGGCCGGCGCGAGGGACGCCTGTGCGGGCGTGGAGAGTCGATGTGGAGTCCTTGTGAGCATGGAGTGTGTTGTAAGGGCGTGTTTCTGCCTGTGCCTTGACCCTAACACTAACCCTAACCCTAGCGCTAACCCTAACCGTAGCCGTCACCCGAACCCTAACCCGAGCCCTAGCCCTAGCCCTAACCCTAACCCTAACCCTAACGGAGCAATTTGAAAGTGTGGCCGGCGTGAGGGGCGCCTGTGCGGGCGTGGAGAGTCAATGTGGAGTGCTTGTGAGCATGGAGTGTGTAGTAAGGGCGTGTTTCTGCCTGTGCCTTGACCCTAACCCTAACCCGAACCCTAACCCTAACCGCGGGTGCGGGGGGTTGAACAAACACCGGGGAAGCCATTAACCACCAGCGGGGAGTACATTAAGCAGTTGCCCTTAGTCTCAGGAGCAGCGGGGAACAGATTATCCAACAGCCGGGAAAACATTCACCAACTTCGGGGGAAAACATGAACGAAATATCGGGAAGACATGAACCAACGGCAGGCAAAACACTGGGGAAGCCAGGAACCAACAACGGGGAGTACACTAAGCAGCTGCCCTTAGTCTCAGGAGTAGCGGGGAAGAGATTAAGCAGCAGCCGGGAAAAGATCAGCCAACCGCGGGGGAACTCATTAACCAGTGTCGTGGGAACGCATTAACCAGTTTCGTGGGAACTCATTAACCAGTTTCGGGAAAACTTCCACCAAAGGCGGGGAAAGCATCAACCAACGGCGGGGAAGCCATTGTCCAACAGGGGGGGGGAGCACATCAAGCAGCTGCCCTTAGTCTCAGGAGCAGCGGGGAAGAGATTAAGCAGCAGCCGGGAAAAGATCAGCCAACCGCGGGGGAACTCATTAACCAGTTTCGTGGGAACTCATTAACCAGTTTCGGGAAACCGTCCACCTAAGGCGGGGAAAACATCAAACAACGGCGGGGAAGCCATTGTCCAACAGGGGGGAGCACATTAAGCAGCTGCCCTTAGTATCAGGAGCAGCGGGGATCAGATTAAGCAACAGCCGGGAAAAGATCAGGAAACCGCGGGGGAACTCATTAACCAGTTTCGTGGGAACTCATTAACCAGTTTCGGGAAAACATCAACCAAAGGCGGGGAAAGCATCAACCAACGGCGGGGAAGCCACTGTCCAACAGTGGGGAGCACATTAAGCAGCTGCCCTTAGTCTCAGGAGCAGCGGGGATCAGATTAAGCAACAGCCTGGGAAAAGATCAACCAACCGCGGGGGAACTCATTAACCAGTTTCCTGGGAACTCATTAACCAGTTTCGTGGGAACTCATTAACCAGTTTCGGGAAAACCTCCACCAAAGGCGGGGAAAGCATGAACCAACGGCGGGGAAGCCATTGTCCAACCGGGGGGAGCACATTAAGCAGCTGCCCTTAGTATCAGGAGCAGCGGGGTACAAATGAACCAGCAGCGGGGAAAACAACTTCGTGGGAACTCATTAACCAGTTTCGTGGGAACTCATTAACCAGTTTCGGGGGAACTCATTAACCAGTTTCGGGAAAACTTCCACCAAAGGCGGGGAAAGCATCAACCAACGGCCGGGAAGCCATTGTCCAACAGTGGGGAGCACATTAAGCAGCTGCCCTTAGTATCAGGAGCAGCGGGGATCAGATTAAGCAACAGCCGGGAAAAGATCAGCCAACCGCGGGGGAACTCATTAACCAGTTTCCTGGGAACTCATTAACCAGTTTCGTGGGAACTCATTAACCAGTTTCGGGAAAACCTCCACCAAAGGCGGGGAAAGCATGAACCAACGGCGGGGAAGCCATTGTCCAACCGGGGGGAGCACATTAAGCAGCTGCCCTTAGTATCAGGAGCAGCGGGGATCAGATTAAGCAACAGCCGGGAAAAGATCAGCCAACCGCGGGGGAACTCATTAACCAGTTTCCTGGGAACTCATTAACCAGTTTCGGGAAAACTTCCACCAAAGGCGGGGAAAACATGCACCAACGGCGGGGAAGCCTTTGTCCAACAGGGGGGAGCACATTAAGCAGCTGCCCTTAGTATCAGGAGCAGCGGGGTACAAATGAACCAGCAGCGGGGAAAACAGCTTCGTGGGAACTCATTAACCAGTTTCGGGGGAACTCATTAACCAGTTTCGGGAAAACGTCCACCAAAGGCGGGGAAAACATCAACCAACGGCGGGGAAGCCATTGTCCAACGGGGGGGAGCACATTAAGCAGCTGCCCTTAGTATCAGGAGCAGCGGGGAACAGATTAAGCAACAGCCGGGAAAAGAACAGCCAACCGCGGGGGAACTCATTAACCAGTTTCGTGGGAACTCATTAACCAGTTTCGTGGGAACTCATTAACCAGTTTCGGGAAAACGTCCACCAAAGGCGGGGAAAACACCAACCAACGTCGGGGAAGCCTTTGTCCAACAGTGGGGAGCACATTAAGCAGCTGCCCTTAGTATCAGGAGCAGCGGGGATCAGATTAAGCAACAGGAGGGAAAAGATCAGCCAACCGCGGGGGAACTCATTAACCAGTTTCGTGGGAACTCATTAACCAGTTTCGGGAAAACTTCCACCAAAGGCGGGGAAAACATGCACCAACGGCGGGGAAGCCATTGTCCAACAGGGGGAGCACATTAAGCAGCTGCCCTTAGTATCAGGAGCAGCGGGGTACAAATGAACCAGCAGCGGGGAAAACAACTTCGTGGGAACTCATTAACCAGTTTCGTGGGAACTCATTAACCAGTTTCGGGAAAACGTCCACCAAAGGCGGGGAAAGCATCAACCAACGGCGGGGAAGCCATTGTCCAACAGTGGGGAGCACATTAGGCAGCTGCCCTTAGTATCAGGAGCAGCGGGGATCAGATTAAGCAACAGCCGGGAAAAGAACAGCCAACCGCGGGGGAACTCATTAACCAGTTTCGTGGGAACTCATTAACCAGTTTCGTGGGAACTCATTAACCAGTTTCGGGAAAACGTCCACCAAAGGCGGGGAAAACATGCACCAACGGCGGGGAAGCCATTGTCCAACAGGGGGGAGCACATTAAGCAGCTGCCCTTAGTATCAGGAGCGGCGGGGATCAGATTAAGCAACAGCCGGGAAAAGATCAACCAACCGCGGGGGAACTCATTAACCAGTTTCGTGGGAACTCATTAACCAGTTTCCTGGGAACTCATTAACCAGTTTCGGGAAAAATTCAACCAGAGGCGGGGAAAGCATCAACCAACGGCGGGGAAGCCTTTGTCCAACAGGGGGGAGCACATTAAGCAGCTGCCCTTAGTATCAGGAGCAGCGGGGTACAAATGAACCAGCAGCGGGGAAAACAGCTTCGTGGGAACTCATTAACCAGTTTCGGGGGAACTCATTAACCAGTTTCGGGAAAACTTCCACCAAAGGCGGGGAAAGCATGAACCAACGGCGGGGAAGGCATTGTCCAACCGGGGGGAGCACATTAAGCAGCTGCCCTTAGTATCAGGAGCAGCGGGGATCAGATTAAGCAACAGCCGGGAAAAGATCAGCCAACCGCGGGGGAACTCATTAACCAGTTTCGGGGGAACTCATTAACCAGTTTCGGGAAAACGTCCACCAAAGGCGGGGAAAACATCAACCAACGGCGGGGAAGCCTTTGTCCAACAGGGGGAGCACATTAAGCAGCTGCCCTTAGTATCAGGAGCAGCGGGGTACAAATGAACCAGCAGCGGGGAAAACAGCTTCGTGGGAACTCATTAACCAGTTTCGGGGGAACTCATTAACCAGTTTCGGGAAAACTTCCACCAAAGGCGGGGAAAGCATGAACCAACGGCGGGGAAGGCATTGTCCAACCGGGGGGAGCACATTAAGCAGCTGCCCTTAGTATCAGGAGCAGCGGGGATCAGATTAAGCAACAGCCGGGAAAAGATCAGCCAACCGCGGGGGAACTCATTAACCAGTTTCGTGGGAACTCATTAACCAGTTTCGGGAAAACTGCCACCAACGGCGGGGAAAACATGCACCAACGGCGGGGAAGCCATTGTCCAACAGGGGGAGCACATTAAGCAGCTGCCCTTAGTATCAGGAGCAGCGGGGTACAAATGAACAAGCAGCGGGGAAAACAACTCCGTGGGAACTCATTAACCAGTTTCGTGGGAACTCATTAACCAGTTTCGGGAAAACGTCCACCAAAGGCGGGGAAAACATGCACCAACGGCGGGGAAGCCATTGTCCAACAGGGGGGAGCACATTAAGCAGCTGCCCTTAGTATCAGGAGCAGCGGGGTACAAATGAACCAGCAGCGGGGAAAACAACTTCGTGGGAACTCATTAACCAGTTTCGTGGGAACTCATTAACCAGTTTCGGGAAAACATCAACCAGAGGCGGGGAAAACATGCACCAACGGCGGGGAAGCCATTGTCCAACAGGGGGGAGCACATTAAGCAGCTGCCCTTAGTATCAGGAGCAGCGGGGATCAGATTAAGCAACAGCCGGGAAAAGATCAACCAACCGCGGGGGAACTCATTAACCAGTTCCGTGGGAACTCATTAACCAGTTTCGTGGGAACTCATTAACCAGTTTCGGGAAAACGTCCACCAAAGGCGGGGAAAACATCAACCAACGGCGGGGAAGCCATTGTCCAACAGTGGGGAGCACATTAAGCAGCTGCCCTTAGTGTCAGGAGCAGCGGGGATCAGATTAAGCAACAGCCGGGAAAAGATCAGGAAACCGCGGGGGAACTCATTAACCAGTTTCGTGGGAACTCATTAACCAGTTTCGGGAAAACCTCCACCAAAGGCGGGGAAAGCATGAACCAACGGCCGGGAAGCCCTTGTCCAAAAGTGGGGAGCACATTAAGTGGCTGCCCTTAGTATCAGGAGCAGCGGGGATCAGATTAAGCAACAGCCGGGAAAAGATCAGCCAACCGCGGGGGAACTCATTAACCAGTTTCGTGGGAACTCATTAACCAGTTTCGGGAATACTTCCACCAAAGGCGGGGAAAACATGAACCAACGGCGGGGAAGCCATTGTCCAACAGTGGGGAGCACATTAAGCAGCTGCCCTTAGTATCAGGAGCAGCGGGGTACAAATGAACCAGCAGCGGGGAAAACAGCTTCGTGGGAACTCATTAACCAGTTTCGTGGGAACTCATTAACCAGTTTCGTGGGAACTCATTAACCAGTTTCGGGAAAACATCCACCAAAGGCGGGGAAAGCATCAACCAACGGCGGGGAAGCCATTGTCCAGCAGTGGGGAGCACATTAAGCAGCTGCCCTTAGTATCAGGAGCAGCGGGGTACAAATGAACAAGCAGCGGGGAAAACAACTCCGTGGGAACTCATTAACCAGTTTCCTGGGAACTCATTAACCAGTTTCGGGAAACCTTCCACCAAAGGCGGGGAAAACATGCACCAACGGCGGGGAAGCCATTGTCCAACAGGGGGGAGTACATTAAGCAGCTGCCCTTAGTATCAGGAGCAGCGGGGATCAGATTAAGCAACAGCCGGGAAAAGATCAGCCAACCGCGGGGGAACTCATTAACCAGTTTCGTGGGAACTCATTAACCAGTTTCGGGAAAACATCAACCAGAGGCGGGGAAAACATGCACCAACGGCGGGGAAGCCATTGTCCAACAGGGGGGAGTACATTAAGCAGCTGCCCTTAGTATCAGGAGCAGCGGGGTACAAATGAACCAGCAGCGGGGAAAACAACTCCGTGGGAACTCATTAACCAGTTTCGTGGGAACTCATTAACCAGTTTCGGGAAACCTTCCACCAAAGGCGGGGAAAACATGCACCAACGGCGGGGAAACCATTGTCCAACAGGGGGGAGCACATTAAGCAGCTGCCCTTAGTATCAGGAGCAGCGGGGTACAAATGAACCAGCAGCGGGGACAACAACTCCGTGGGAACTCATTAACCAGTTTCGTGGGAACTCATTAACCAGTTTCGGGAAACCTTCCACCAAAGGCGGGGAAAACATGCACCAACGGCGGGGAAGCCATTGTCCAACAGGGGGGAGCACATTAAGCAGCTGCCCTTAGTATCAGGAGCAGCGGGGATCAGATTTAGCAGCAGCCGGGAAAAGATCAGGAAACCGCGGGGGAACTCATTAACCAGTTTCGTGGGAACTCATTAACCAGTTTCGTGGGAACTCATTAACCAGTTTCGGGAAAACGTCCAGCAAAGGCGGGGAAAACATGAACCAGCGGCGGGGAAGGCATTGTCCAACAGGGGGGAGCACATTAAGCAGCTGCCCTCAGTCTCAGGAGCAGCGGGGATCAGATTAAGCAACAGCCGGGAAAAGATCAACCAACCGCGGGGGAACTCATTAACCAGTTTCGTGGGAACTCATTAACCAGTTTCGGGGGAACTCATTAACCAGTTTCGGGAAAACCTCCACCAAAGGCGGGGAAAGCATGAACCAACGGCGGGGAAGCCATTGTCCAACCGGGGGGAGCACATTAAGCAGCTGCCCTTAGTATCAGGAGCAGCGGGGATCAGATTAAGCAACAGCCGGGAAAAGATCAGCCAACCGCGGGGGAACTCATTAACCAGTTTCGGGGGAACTCATTAACCAGTTTCGGGAAAACATGAACCAAAGGCGGGGAAAACATCAAACAACGGCGGGGAAGCCATTGTCCAACAGGGGGGAGCACATTAAGCAGCTGCCCTTAGTAGCAGGAGCAGCGGGGTACAAATGAACCAGCAGCGGGGAAAACAACTTCGTGGGAACTCATTAACCAGTTTCGTGGGAACTCATTAACCAGTTTCGGGAAAACGTCCACCAAAGGCGGGGAAAGCATCAACCAACGGCGGCGAAGCCATTGTCCAACAGTGGGGAGCACATTAAGCAGCTGCCCTTAGTATCAGGAGCAGCGGGGATCAGATTAAGCAACAGCCGGGAAAAGATCAGCCAACCGCGGGGGAACTCATTAACCAGTTTCGTGGGAACTCATTAACCAGTTTCGTGGGAACTCATTAACCAGTTTCGGGAAAACTTCCACCAAAGGCGGGGAAAACATGAACCGACGGCGGGGAAGCCATTGTCCAACAGACGGGAGCACGTTAAGCAGCTGCCCTTAGTATCAGGAGCAGCGGGGATCAGATGAAGCAACAGCCGTGAAAAGAACAGCCAACCGCGGGGGAACTCATTAACCAGTTTCGTGGGAACTCATTAACCAGTTTCGGGAAAACTTCAACCAGAGGCGGGGAAAGCATCAACCAACGGCGGGGAAGCCTTTGTCCAACAGGGGGGAGCACATTAAGCAGCTGCCCTTAGTATCAGGAGCAGCGGGGTACAAATGAACCAGCAGCGGGGAAAACAACTTCGTGGGAACTCATTAACCAGTTTCGTGGGAACTCATTAACCAGTTTCGGGAAAACTTCCACCAGAGGCGGGGAGAACATGAACCAACGGCGGGGAAGCCATTGTCCTTCAGTGGGGAGCACATTAAGCAGCTGCCCTTAGTATCAGGAGCAGCGGGGATCAGATTAAGCAACAGCCGGGAAAAGATCAACCAACCGCGGGGGAACTCATTAACCAGTTTCCTGGGAACTCATTAACCAGTTTCGTGGGAACTCATTAACCAGTTTCGGGAAAACGTCCACCAAAGGCGGGGAAAGCATCAACCAACGGCGGGGAAGCCATTGTCCAACAGACGGGAGCACATTAAGCAGCTGCCCTTAGTATCAGGAGCAGCGGGGATCAGAGTAAGCAACAGCCGGGAAAAGATCAGCCAACCGCGGGGGAACTCATTAACCAGTTTCGTGGGAACTCATTAACCAGTTTCGGGAAAACTTTCACCAAAGGCGGGGAAAACATGCACCAACGGCGGGGAAGCCATTGTCCAACAGGGGGGAGCACATTAAGCAGCTGCCCTTAGTATCAGGAGCAGCGGGGTACAAATGAACCAGCAGCGGGGAAAAAAACTTCGTGGGAACTCATTAACCAGTTTCGTGGGAACTCATTAACCAGTTTCGGGAAAACGTCCACCAAAGGCGGGGAAAGCATCAACCAACGGCGGGGAAGCCATTGTCCAACAGTGGGGAGCACATTAAGCAGCTGCCCTTAGTATCAGGAGCAGCGGTGCACAAATGAACCAGCAGCGGGGAAAACAACTTCGTGGGAACTCATTAACCAGTTTCGTGGGAACTCATTAACCAGTTTCGGGAAAACATCCACCAGAGGCGGGTAAAGCATCAACCAACGGCGGGGAAGCCATTGTCCAACAGGGGGCAGTACATTAAGCAGCTGCCCTAAGTATCAGGAGCAGCGGGGATCAGATTAAGCAACAGCCGGGAAAAGATCAACCAACCGCGGGGGAACTCATTAACCAGTTTCGTGGGAACTCATTAACCAGTTTCGGGGGAACTCATTAACCAGTTTCGGGAAACCTTCCACCAAAGGCGGGGAAAACATCAACCAGCGGCGGGGAAGCCATTGTCCAACAGGCGGGAGCACATTAAGCAGCTGCCCTTAGTATCAGGAGCAGCGGGGTACAAATGAACCAGCAGCGGGGAAAACAGCTTCGTGGGAACTCATTAACCAGTTTCGGGGGAACTCATTAACCAGTTTCGGGAAAACATCAACCAGAGGCGGGGAAAGCATCAACCAACGGCGGGGAAGGCATTGTCCAACCGGGGGGAGCACATTAAGCAGCTGCCCTTAGTATCAGGAGCAGCGGGGATCAGATTAAGCAACAGCCGGGAAAAGATCAGCCAACCGCGGGGGAACTCATTAACCAGTTTCGTGGGAACTCATTAACCAGTTTCGTGGGAACTCATTAACCAGTTTCGGGAAAACGTCCACCAAAGGCGGGGAAAGCATCAACCAACGGCGGGGAAGCCATTGTCCAACAGACGGGAGCACATTAAGCAGCTGCCCTTAGTATCAGGAGCAGCGGGGATCAGAGTAAGCAACAGCCGGGAAAAGATCAGCCAACCGCGGGGGAACTCATTAACCAGTTTCGTGGGAACTCATTAACCAGTTTCGGGAAAACGTCCACCAATGGCGGGGAAATCATCAACCAACGGCGGGGAAGCCATTGTCCAACAGGGGGGAGCACATTAAGCAGCTGCCCTTAGTATCAGGAGCAGCGGGGATCAGATTAAGCAACAGCCGGGAAAAGAACAGCCAACCGCGGGGGAACTCATTAACCAGTTTCGTGGGAACTCATTAACCAGTTTCGGGAAAACTTCAACCAGAGGCGGGGAAAGCATCAACCAACGGCGGGGAAGCCTTTGTCCAACAGGGGGGAGCACATTAAGCAGCTGCCCTTAGTATCAGGAGCAGCGGGGTACAAATGAACCAGCAGCGGGGAAAACAACGTCGTGGGAACTCATTAACCAGTTTCGTGGGAACTCATTAACCAGTTTCGGGAAAACATCCACCAAAGGCGGGGAAAGCATCAACCAACGGCGGCGAAGCCATTGTCCAACAGTGGGGAGCACATTAAGCAGCTGCCCTTAGTATCAGGAGCAGCGGGGATCAGATTAAGCAACAGCCGGGAAAAGATCAGCCAACCGCGGGGGAACTCATTAACCAGTTTCGTGGGAACTCATTAACCAGTTTCGTGGGAACTCATTAACCAGTTTCGGGAAAACGTCCACCAAAGGCGGGGAAAGCATCAACCAACGGCGGGGAAGCCATTGTCCAACAGACGGGAGCACATTAAGCAGCTGCCCTTAGTATCAGGAGCAGCGGGGATCAGAGTAAGCAACAGCCGGGAAAAGATCAGCCAACCGCGGGGGAACTCATTAACCAGTTTCGTGGGAACTCATTAACCAGTTTCGGGAAAACGTCCACCAATGGCGGGGAAATCATCAACCAGCGGCGGGGAAGCCATTGTCCAACAGGGGGGAGCACATTAAGCAGCTGCCCTTAGTATCAGGAGCAGCGGGGTACAAATGAACCAGCAGCGGGGAAAACAACTCCGTGGGAACTCATTAACCAGTTTCGTGGGAACTCATTAACCAGTTTCGGGAAAACGTCCACCAAAGGCGGGGAAAGCATCAGCCAACGGCGGGGAAGCCATTGTCCAACAGTGGGGAGCACATTAAGCAGCTGCCCTTAGTATCAGGAGCAGCGGGGATCAGATTAAGCAACAGCCGGGAAAAGATCAGCCAACCGCGGGGGAACTCATTAACCAGTTTCCTGGGAACTCATTAACCAGTTTCGTGGGAACTCATTAACCAGTTTCGGGAAAACGTCCACCCAAAGGCGGGGAAGGCATCAACCAACGGCGGGGAAGCCATTGTCCAACAGGGGGGAGCACATTAAGCAGCTGCCCTTAGTATCAGGAGCAGCGGGGATCAGATTAAGCAACAGCCGGGAAAAGATCAGCCAACCGCGGGGGAACTCATTAACCAGTTTCGTGGGAACTCATTAACCAGTTTCGGGAAACCTTCCACCAAAGGCGGGGAAAACATGCACCAACGGCGGGGAAGCCATTGTCCAACAGGGGGGAGTACATTAAGCAGCTGCCCTTAGTATCAGGAGCAGCGGGGTACAAATGAACCAGCAGCGGGGAAAACAACTCCGTGGGAACTCATTAACCAGTTTCGTGGGAACTCATTAACCAGTTTCGGGAAAACGTCCACCCAAAGGCGGGGAAGGCATCAACCAACGGCGGGGAAGCCATTGTCCAACAGTGGGGAGCACATTAAGCAGCTGCCCTTAGTATCAGGAGCAGCGGGGATCAGATTAAGCAACAGCCGGGAAAAGATCAAACAACCGCGGGGGAACTCATTAACCAGTTCCGTGGGAACTCATTAACCAGTTTCGTGGGAACTCATTAACCAGTTTCGGGAAAACCTCCACCAAAGGCGGGGAAAGCATGAACCAACGGCGGGGAAGCCACTGTCCAACAGGGGGGAGCACATTAAGCAGCTGCCCTTAGTATCAGGAGCAGCGGGGTACAAATGAACCAGCAGCGGGGAAAGCAACTTCGTGGGAACTCATTAACCAGTTTCGGGGGAACTCATTAACCAGTTTCGGGAAAACGTCCACCAGAGGCGGGGAAAACATCAACCAACGGCGGGGAAGCCATTGTCCAACAGTGGGGAGCACATTAAGCAGCTGCCCTTAGTCTCAGGAGCAGCGGGGATCAGATTAAGCAACAGCCGGGAAAAGATCAAACAACCGCGGGGGAACTCATTAACCAGTTCCGTGGGAACTCATTAACCAGTTTCCTGGGAACTCATTAACCAGTTTCGGGAAAACCTCCACCAAAGGCGGGGAAAGCATGAACCAACGGCGGGGAAGCCACTGTCCAACAGGGGGGAGCACATTAAGCAGCTGCCCTTAGTCTCAGGAGCAGCGGGGTACAAATGAACCAGCAGCGGGGAAAACAACTTCGTGGGAACTCATTAACCAGTTTCGTGGGAACTCATTAACCAGTTTCGGGAAAACATCCACCAGAGGCGGGGAAAGCATCAACCAACGGCGGGGAAGCCATTGTCCAACAGGGGGCAGTACATTAAGCAGCTGCCCTAAGTATCAGGAGCAGCGGGGATCAGATTAAGCAACAGCCGGGAAAAGATCAACCAACCGCGGGGGAACTCATTAACCAGTTTCGTGGGAACTCATTAACCAGTTTCGGGGGAACTCATTAACCAGTTTCGGGAAACCTTCCACCAAAGGCGGGGAAAACATCAACCAGCGGCGGGGAAGCCATTGTCCAACAGGCGGGAGCACATTAAGCAGCTGCCCTTAGTATCAGGAGCAGCGGGGTACAAATGAACCAGCAGCGGGGAAAACAGCTTCGTGGGAACTCATTAACCAGTTTCGGGGGAACTCATTAACCAGTTTCGGGAAAACATCCACCAGAGGCGGGGAAAGCATCAACCAACGGCGGGGAAGCCTTCGTCCAACAGGGGGGAGCACGTTAAGCAGCTGCCCTCAGTATCAGGAGCAGCGGGGTGCAAATGAACCAGCAGCGGGGAAAACAACTTCGTGGGAACTCATTAACCAGTTTCGTGGGAACTCATTAACCAGTTTCGGGAAAACATCCACCAGAGGCCGGTAAAGCATCAACCAACGGCGGGGAAGCCATTGTCCAACAGGGGGCAGTACATTAAGCAGCTGCCCTTAGTATCAGGAGCTGCGGGGATCAGACTAAGCAACAGCCGGGAAAACATTAACCAACTTCGGGGGAACTCATTAACCAATTATTTGATGACCGGTAGGCGGCGCTCTATCGGCTTCGGCGACCGGCGGGTGGCGGTTCGGGGTCGTGGCGACCCGGGGCGAGGCGGCCCGGCCGTTGAAATCGCGAAAAAACGCGTTTTTAAAAAGAACCGTCGGTCCCCATCGGGATGGATTTGACCCCCTCATGCCGCCGTCGGGACCTCTTCGGCGGCATGACTACCGGAGGTGTTCCCGCCGAGGTGGCCACTTGCATTTTCTGGCACGGGGGGTTGGCGGGGTACCTGCAGAATAGCAGGAAGGCGATGGCAATGACATGTGGCAACTCATTAACCAGTTTTGACTTTGCTGCATTGAAGGCGGAAAATCGAAACAGGGCCCCGCTCGAGCCCCCAGGTCTGCCGGGACCGCACCGGGCCGCCGCCCCGACGGCCGTTCGGCCAGAATGGGCTAGTATTTCTCCGGATTTTTGGCCGTTTTTCCGACTTTTTCGGACGTCGGAAAAGCGGCGGCCTGGCCACCGGCCGCGGCCGGGGGTGCCTTCCCCTCGAGCGAGGGCCCGGAATTCACCCGTTTGCAGCCCCGGAGGAGCTCCGCCGGCGGCCGGAATGGTTGAGACCATCGGCCGCGCTGAACGGAGCTCGGGTAACTCATTAACCAACCTGGACTTGGCCCCTGGCGCAGGAGGGGGGGTCCAGGTGAGGGCTGGCAGGCCGTGGCCACCCGGCAGCAGTGATGCACCCGCGATGGCGGTAGTCCTTCCGATTCGGAGGCTCCCTGGCCCCGCAGAGCAAAAATGGGAGCCGCACGGAGCTCTATGAAGTCAGATCCGGTCGGTGGTGGCGGGGCAGGGTGCACGGTTTCCCGCAGAGCTCGGCGGATCCGTCCCGCCGAGGTGGCCACTCGCATTTTCTGGCAGGGGAGTCCCGAGGCTGGTTAACCAGTTACCCCCGGAAGTGGGGATGGAGTTGAGATTGAACCGTTTTGCGGGGCCTCCGGGCCCCTTCCCCGGTAGGACTACCGGGGCACACCCCGCCGAGGTGGCCACTTGCATTTTCTGGCACGGGGGGTTGGCGGGGTACCTGCAGAATAGCAGGAAGGCGATGGCAATGACATGTGGCAACTCATTAACCAGTTTTGACTTTGCTGCATTGAAGGCGGAAAATCGAAACAGGGCCCCGCTCGAGCCCCCAGGCCTGCCGGGACCGCACCGGGCCGCCGCCCCGACGGCCGTTCGGCCAGAATGGGCTAGTATTTCTCCGGATTTTTGGCCGTTTTTCCGACTTTTTCGGACGTCGGAAAAGCGGCGGCCTGGCCACCGGCCGCGGCCGGGGGTGCCTTCCCCTCGAGCGAGGGCCCGGAATTCACCCGTTTGCAGCCCCGGAGGAGCTCCGCCGGCGGCCGGAATGGTTGAGACCATCGGCCGCGCTGAACGGAGCTCGGGTAACTCATTAACCAACCTGGACTTGGCCCCTGGCGCAGGAGGGGGGGTCCAGGTGAGGGCTGGCAGGCCGTGGCCACCCGGCAGCAGTGATGCACCCGCGATGGCGGTAGTCCTTCCGATTCGGAGGCTCCCTGGCCCCGCAGAGCAAAAATGGGAGCCGCACGGAGCTCTATGAAGTCAGATCCGGTCGGTGGTGGCGGGGCAGGGTGCACGGTTTCCCGCAGAGCTCGGCGGATCCGTCCCGCCGAGGTGGCCACTCGCATTTTCTGGCAGGGGAGTCCCGAGGCTGGTTAACCAGTTACCCCCGGAAGTGGGGATGGAGTTGAGATTGAACCGTTTTGCGGGGCCTCCGGGCCCCTTCCCCGGTAGGACTACCGGGGCACACCCCGCCGAGGTGGCCACTTGCATTTTCTGGCACGGGGGGTTGGCGGGGTACCTGCAGAATAGCAGGAAGGCGATGGCAATGACATGTGGCAACTCATTAACCAGTTTTGACTTTGCTGCATTGAAGGCGGAAAATCGAAACAGGGCCCCGCTCGAGCCCCCAGGCCTGCCGGGACCGCACCGGGCCGCCGCCCCGACGGCCGTTCGGCCAGAATGGGCTAGTATTTCTCCGGATTTTTGGCCGTTTTTCCGACTTTTTCGGACGTCGGAAAAGCGGCGGCCTGGCCACCGGCCGCGGCCGGGGGTGCCTTCCCCTCGAGCGAGGGCCCGGAATTCACCCGTTTGCAGCCCCGGAGGAGCTCCGCCGGCGGCCGGAATGGTTGAGACCATCGGCCGCGCTGAACGGAGCTCGGGTAACTCATTAACCAACCTGGACTTGGCCCCTGGCGCAGGAGGGGGGGTCCAGGTGAGGGCTGGCAGGCCGTGGCCACCCGGCAGCAGTGATGCACCCGCGATGGCGGTAGTCCTTCCGATTCGGAGGCTCCCTGGCCCCGCAGAGCAAAAATGGGAGCCGCACGGAGCTCTATGAAGTCAGATCCGGTCGGTGGTGGCGGGGCAGGGTGCACGGTTTCCCGCAGAGCTCGGCGGATCCGTCCCGCCGAGGTGGCCACTCGCATTTTCTGGCAGGGGAGTCCCGAGGCTGGTTAACCAGTTACCCCCGGAAGTGGGGATGGAGTTGAGATTGAACCGTTTTGCGGGGCCTCCGGGCCCCTTCCCCGGTAGGACTACCGGGGCACACCCCGCCGAGGTGGCCACTTGCATTTTCTGGCACGGGGGGTTGGCGGGGTACCTGCAGAATAGCAGGAAGGCGATGGCAATGACATGTGGCAACTCATTAACCAGTTTTGACTTTGCTGCATTGAAGGCGGAAAATCGAAACAGGGCCCCGCTCGAGCCCCCAGGTCTGCCGGGACCGCACCGGGCCGCCGCCCCGACGGCCGTTCGGCCAGAATGGGCTAGTATTTCTCCGGATTTTTGGCCGTTTTTCCGACTTTTTCGGCCGTCGGAAAAGCGGCGGCCTGGGCACCGGCCGCGGCCGGGGGTGCCTTCCCCTCGAGCGAGGGCCCGGACCTCACCCGGTTGCAGCCCCGGGTGGGGCTCCGCCGGCGGCCGGAATGGTTGAGACCATCGGCCGCGCTGAACGGAGGTCTGGTAAATCATTAACCAAACTGGACTTAGTCTCTGGCAAGAGAGATGGTCCAGCCGACGGGCACGACCGAGGGCCCGGACCTCACCCGGCTGCAGCCCCGGGTGGGGCTCCGCCGGCGGCCGGAATGGTTGAGACCATCGGCCGCGCTGAACGGAGGTCTGGTAAATCATTAACCAAACTGGACTTAGTCTCTGGCAAGAGAGATGGTCCAGCCGACGGGCACGACCGAGGGCCCGGACCTCACCCGGTTGCAGCCCCGGGTGGGGCTCCGCCGGCGGCCGGAATGGTTGAGACCATCGGCCGCGCTGAACGGAGGTCTGGTAAATCATTAACCAAACTGGACTTAGTCTCTGGCAAGAGAGATGGTCCAGCCGACGGGCACGACCGAGGGCCCGGACCTCACCCGGCTGCAGCCCCGGGTGGGGCTCCGCCGGCGGCCGGAATGGTTGAGACCATCGGCCGCGCTGAACGGAGCTCTGGTAAATCATTAACCAAACTGGACTTAGTCTCTGGCAAGAGAGATGGTCCAGCCGACGGGCACGACCGAGGGCCCGGACCTCACCCGGTTGCAGCCCCGGGTGGAGCTCCGCCGGCGGCCGGAATGGTTGAGACCATCGGCCGCGCTGAACGGAGCTCTGGTAAATCATTAACCAAACTGGACTTAGTCTCTGGCAAGAGAGATGGTCCAGCCGACGGGCACGACCGAGGGCCCCGGACCTCACCCGGTTGCAGCCCCGGGTGGAGCTCCGCCGGCGGCCGGAATGGTTGAGACCATCGGCCGCGCTGAACGGAGCTCTGGTAAATCATTAACCAAACTGGACTTAGTCTCTGGCAAGAGAGATGGTCCAGCCGACGGGCACGACCGAGGGCCCCGGACCTCACCCGGTTGCAGCCCCGGGTGGAGCTCCGCCGGCGGCCGGAATGGTTGAGACCATCGGCCGCGCTGAACGGAGCTCTGGTAAATCATTAACCAAACTGGACTTAGTCTCTGGCAAGAGAGATGGTCCAGCCGACGGGCACGACCGAGGGCCCCGGACCTCACCCGGTTGCAGCCCCGGGTGGAGCTCCGCCGGCGGCCGGAATGGTTGAGACCATCGGCCGCGCTGAACGGAGCTCTGGTAAATCATTAACCAAACTGGACTTAGTCTCTGGCAAGAGAGATGGTCCAGCCGACGGGCACGGTGGCAGAGTTAGCCGAACTTGACTTAGCCTCTGGCCGCAGAGAGGGTCCATCAAACGGGGCACGGTGGGAGATTAAGCCGCACTAGGCTCAGGCTCTGGCCACGGGAGGGTGGCCCAGGTGTGAGCCGGCAGTAAATGGTGAACCAGTGAAAAGCCAGCACCCGAGGGTGCGGTTGTGCTGCCGACTTGGAGGCTCCCTGTGCCCGCAGAGCAAAAATGTGAGCACAGACGGAAGTCTATGAAGTCAGATCCGGTCGGCGGTCGCCAGGCTCGGTGCATGGTTTCCCGCAGAGGTTGGTGGATCCGTCCCGCCGAGGTGGGCACCTGCATTTTCTGGCACAAGTGTCCGGAGGCTGGTTAATGAGTTGCCGCCGGTAGCCCGCATGGAGTTGCGATTGACCCGTTTTGCGGGCCGCCCAGGCCTCATTCTCGGTAGGACTACCGGGCCGCACCCCGCCGAGGTGGACACCTGCATTTTCTGGCAGGGGGGGTTGGCGGGGTGCCCGGGGATTTTCGGGAACTCGTTTTTCAGAACATTTTTTGGCTAGCGGTGTCAGTTTGAAAGTACCCAGGAAAGTGCTACTTCACAAAAGGGGACTTTTTCCAAATATATAACCTCTTGAAGAGCACCTCAGTGTCGGAGGGGGCAGA
>NW_027592671.1:20000-25000 GCF_964213995.1 Mustelus asterias | reverse complement strand
AGACGGTGGCGTCAGCCACGCACTCACTCTGCTTCTGCAGTCCGGTCCACTCCGCCCGTTCTAGCTGCTCGTTTGGTCCCTCGCCCGCCAGCAGACCGTTCCGCCGACGGTGCTCCTCCTCCGCAGCGACTTCTGCCTAGCCCCTCTGCCGGGTGCGATGTCTCCGGCGTCCGCACCGATCCTCGGCATTGGTGCCGCACACGCAACGCCTGCGTCGTTGGAAGGGCTTCGCCGTTGGCGTCGCACACAGCCCTGTGGGGGTGTCTTTGCAGTCCGTCCGAGAGGTGGGGGCACGCACGGCAACACGGCCGGCCTGCCTGCTTGGGACGATGCGGTCCTTTCGTTCAGCGGTTCCACGGTTTGGCCGGCGCGAGCAGATGCTTGGGGGGAGACGGTGGCGTCAGCCACGCACTCACTCTGCTTCTGCAGTCCGGTCCACTCCGCCCGTTCTAGCTGCTCGTTTGGTCCCTCGCCCTCCAGCAGACCGTTCCGCCGACGGTGCTCCTCCTCCGCAGCGACTTCTGCCTAGCCCCTCTGCCGGGTGCGATGTCTCCGGCGTCCGCACCGATCCTCGGCACGGCGCGGGTGCGCACCTGTGGGCTGCCGCCCCGTGCTCCACGTCCGTCCGTGTGTGCCCGCTGTGGGGACCGTCTTCCTCTCGCCTGGGCGACGGCTTGCGGGCTGCGACGTGACCTTGCCACCGCCTTGCAGCATTACATCCGCAGTTGAAACGAAGAGAGCTGCTGCGGGCTTGGGTGCTTGTCCTGGCGGCTTGTCGACGGGACCACGGTGAACGGCCACTGTGTGACTCCGCAGGGAGACGTTCTGGTGCAGTCAGGGGCCTTTTTGTCTCCCGCCGCGGTGAAGCTTTGGTCGCATTCTAGTCACTCTCTCTTCAATCCCGGTACGGGGTACCTGTTCATGCTCACCATTCCTCGAGCACCCGCGTGCAGAGGGTGGGTGCGAGGTTTAAAGATTCGTGGTCCGCCTGTCGGTCCGGTCTCGTGCTGACTTGAGCGAGTGTCCTCCGCGTTCGAGAGAATGTGCCTGTCCGCGGGGGCAGCCGCGCTTGCGAGCGTTCCGCCGCGCCCCCTTCCCCAGCCCGCCGAGGTTGGGGCGTGCGGGGTCGGCTTGCGCCCGTAGCGTCGGCCTGTCCTCCGCGGCTTGCACCCGACTCAGTCCGCTGCGGCCTCGCCTCGACTCTCGAGCCTTCCGCCAGACGGTGACACCAGAGAACTCTGCCTCTGGCTGTTGCGGGGCGTGACGGCGCGTGTCGGGCTCCGGCCCGTCACCCACGCCGGCACTCAACGCCTGCGAGCGCCCTGTTTCCTCCGAGAAAGGTTTTTCGCTTGATTGTCGCTCGAGTGCGTGTGCCTCCGGGGCTCACGCCGTGGTACGCGCCAGGCTGGGGCTCCACCGTCACGTCGGCGGGGGAGCGTTTAGCGCGTCCCAGGATCGGACAACCTCTCCGGGGGCCCGAGCCGAAACCCGACACGGTATAAAAGTCGTAACAAGGTTTCTGTTGGTGAACACGTTGTGAAGGATCTTTGTCGGCCGGGGGCCCGCCACCTCTCCGGGGAGGGCGGCCCGTCACTCCTTGAACGCGAAGGCTGGCGCCGGTTGGGCCAGGCAGGAGAGCCTCACGGGGGCCGGCCCCGGGGCCAGGTATCGGACAACCTCTCCGGGGGCCCGAACCGAAACCCGTAACACAGAATAAAAATCGTAACAAGGTTTCTGTTGGTGAACACGTTGTGAAGGATCTTTGTCGGCCGGGGGCCCGCCACCTCTCCGGGGAGGGCGGCCCGTCACTCCTTGAACGCGAAGGCTGGCGCCGGTTGGGCCAGGCAGGAGAGCCTCACGGGGGCCGGCCCCGGGGCCAGGTATCGGACAACCTCTCCGGGGGCCCGAACCGAAACCCGTAACACAGAATAAAAATCGTAACAAGGTTTCTGTTGGTGAACACGTTGTGAAGGATCTTTGTCGGCCGGGGGCCCGCCACCTCTCCGGAGAGGGCGGCCCGTCACTCCTTGAACTCGAAGGCTGCGCCGGTTGGGCCAGGCAGGAGAGCCTCACGGGGGTTGGCCCCGGGGCCGTGGCCCGTACTGACGCTGGCGCCTCCCACGCGGGTGGGAGGTCACACCGACAATTTCGCCGTACCCGTCGAACGGGCCTGGTCACCCGTACGCACGTTCCGCCGAAGCCGGGCGACGTCGATCTCGGTCCCACTCGGTTGGGCCGGCGCGCGGGCGCCGCCACCGACGAGCACGCACACGCTCGGTTGCACGCCGGCAAGTCCATGCGGGTGCCGCACACGCTACGCCTGCGCCGTTGGAAGGGCTTCGCCGTTGGCTTCGTAGGGTGTCTTTGCAGTCCGTCCGAGAGGTGGGGGCACGCACGGCAACACGGCCGGCCTGCCTGCGTGGGACGATGCGGTCCTTTCGTTCAGCGGTTCGGCGGTTTGGCCGGCGCGAGCAGACGCTCGGAGGGAGACGGTGGCGTCAGCCACGCACTCACTCCGCTTCTGCAGTCCGGTCCACTCCGCCCGTTCTAGCTGCTCGTTTGGTCCCTCGCCCGCCAGCAGACCGTTCCGCCGACGGTGCTCCTCCTCTGCAGCGACTTCTGCCTAGCCGCTCTGCCGGGTGCGATGTCACCGGCGTCCGCACCGATCCTCGGCACGGCGCGTGTGCGCACCTGTGGGCCGCCGCCCCGTGCTCCACGTCCGTCTGTGTGTGCCCGCTGTGGGGACCGTCTTCCTCTCGCCTTGGCGACGGCTTGCGGGCTGCGACGTGACCTTGCCACCGCCTTGCAGCATTACATCCGCAGTTGAAACGAAGAGAGCTGCTGCGGGCTTGGGTGCTTGTCCTGGCGGCTTGTCGACGGGACCACGGTGAACGGCCACTGTGTGACTCCGCAGGGAGACGTTCTGGTGCAGTCAGGGGCCTTTTTGTCTCCCGCCGCGGTGAAGCTTTGGTCGCATTCTAGTCACTCTCTTCAAAGCCCGGTGAGGGGTACCTGTTCATGCTCACCATTCCTCCGGCACCCGTGTGCGGAGGGTGGGTGCGAGGTTTAAAGATTCGTTGTCCGCCTGTCGGTCCGGTCTGGTCTCGTGCTGACTTGAGCGAGCGTCCACCGCGTTCGAGAGAATGTGCCTGTCCGCGGGGGCAGCCGCGCTTGCGAGCGTTCCGCCGCGCCCCCTTCCCCAGCCCGCCGAGGTTGGGGCGTGCGGGGTCGGCTTGCGCCCGTAGCGTCGGCCTGTCCTCCGCGGCTTGCACCCGACTCAGTCCGCTGCGGCCTCGCCTCGACTCTCGAGCCTACCGCCAGACGGTGACACCAGAGAACTCTGCCTCTGGCTGTTGCGGGGCGTGACGGCGCGTGGCGGGCCCCGGCCCCTCACCCACGCCGGCACTCAACGCCTGCGAGCGCCCTGATTCCTCCTTTTTTTCGCTTGATTGTCGCTCGAGTGCGTGCGCCTCCGGGCTCACGCCGTGGTACGCGCCAGGCTGGGGCTCCACCGTCACGTCGGCGGGGGAGCGTTTTGCGCGTCCCAGGATCGGGCAACCGATCCGAAACCCGATACAACTTTTAGCGGTGGATCACTCGGCTCGTGCGTCGATGAAGAACGCAGCTAGCTGCGAGAATTAATGTGAATTGCAGGACACATTGATCATCGACACTTTGAACGCACTTTGCGGCCCCGGGTTCCTCCCGGGGCTACGTCTGTCTGAGGGTCGCTTGACAATCAATCGCACTTCGCGCGCATCCGTGCGCCGAAGAGCGCGGCTGGGGTGTCGCAGAGGTGCCGTCCTCTCTGTCCCCCTAAGTGCAGACCCAGAGTAATCCGCGTCGGAGAGCTTGACCTCTTGGGTGCCGGCGTCCGCCTCCGGGCTCGTCGGCACTGCCCGCTCCCGCACTGGCCCAGCCACCTCGGGGTCGCCGGCACGGCTGTCATCGGGTTGCCAGAGAGAGAGAACGTGACTGCCTCGCTGCCGGGACCGTGTGTGCCTTCCGTTAGGCTCGGGCCAGGGGGGTTGACTCTCTGTTGATGTGTGTGTGTGGCTCGTCCACGGGAAGGATCCGCAAGAGTTGGCTCGGTTGGGTGCTCCGGCACAGAGAGTGAGAGAGTGGAGTGACTGTCCGCTGGACGTCTCCGGACACGTTGCCTCGCGTGGTCCGTGCTCGGTTGCCTGCCGGTGGGTTGCCGTGGCCGTTCAGTGCCGTCGCGTGGAGGACGGCAGCTTGACGCGTGTGACGCTTGATGCCTGGATCGGTGCTCGGTCGTGCCGTGCTTTTCTTCCCTCTGTTGCGCGTGCGAGTGCTTGCATTTTTGTCGTGGGAATCCGTGGCGGTTGGGTGTCGTTGCTTGTGTTGCGCTGGAGCTGCGGCTCCTTCCACACTCCGCAGCCCACCCTCTGCCGTTGCGGTTCTGGGGCAATGTGCCTGCGCCCGCGTTCAACGTGTGCCTTGGGTTCGAATCGTCGCAGAGCCGACTTGGCCGTGTGGTCCTCGCTCCGGTGTCTCCCCGTGTCCTGCTGCCGCCGAAGTCTTCTACGTGAAAGGTGCTGTCCTGGCCGCGGCGTGGCCACCCGCCGCTTGCAGCCCGTGCGCTCCGCCGCCCGGCTTCGTCCTTGGCGTCTGGCCTTTCGCTCCGGCAGGCTGTGTGTCCCACGGCCCTGCTTTTCTCTCGCTCGATACCGCCGTCGCACCGCGACCCCGCCAGCAGCACTGCTTTCCGTTACCGTGGAGGTGGGCGCACGCCTCGCCGCAAACGATTCTCTGGAACAGTTGACGTGCCGAGCCCGGTCCGGCGCCGAGTGCGAGGGGGCACGCAGCGCTCGCAGTACCGTGTGCGTTCCGTGTGTGTCCGTGCCTGTGCATCCGCTGCGCAGCACGGCGCGCACTTGCGAGCACGCGTACGTGTGTGTGTCTGTGTGTGCGCCCGAAGCGCGTGGAGGCGCCGACGACCGGCCGGCCAGAGCACTCGTTGCTGCCTACGACCTCAG
>NW_027592671.1:0-15000 GCF_964213995.1 Mustelus asterias | reverse complement strand
CACGTCGGCTGGCGGCGGCGGTTGGCTTTAATAACCGTAGGCGGGCTTAATGCGCGACTAGGGGAGCAATTTGAAAACGTGGCCGGCGTGAGGGACGCCTGTGCGGGCGTGGAGAGTCAATGTGGAGTGCTTGTGAGCACGGGGTGTGTAGTAAGGGTGTGTTCCTGCGCTTGCCCTGCCCCAAAGCACTTGTTTTCCCCCAGACCCAAAGTGAATTGGTTAATGAGTTCCATGTCGAAAAGTGAATTGGTTAATGAGTTCCACGTCGGCTGGCGGCGGCGGTTGGCTTTAATAACCGTAGGCGGGCTTAATGCGCGACTAGGGGAGCAATTTGAAAACGTGGCCGGCGTGAGGGACGCCTGTGCGGGCGTGGAGAGTCAATGTGGAGTGCTTGTGAGCACGGAGTGTTGAGTAAGGGCGTGATTCTGCATGTGCCCTGACCCTAAGCATAACCCTAAGCCTAACTCTAAGACTAACCCAAACCCGCGCCCTAACCCTAACACAAAGCCTAACCCTAGCCCGAGCACGAGCCCTCACCCAAACCCTAGCCCTAACCCTAACCCGAACCCTAACACTAAGCCTAACCCTAGCCCGAGCACTAGCCCTCACCCTAACCCTAGCCCTAACCCTAACCCGAACCCTAACCCTAGCCCAAACCCTAACCCTAACCGTGGCCCTAACCCTAACCAAAGCCCTAGCCCTAGCCCTAACCCTAACACTAACCCTAACCCTAACCCTAACCCTAGCCCAAACCCTAACCCTAACCAAAGCGCTAACCCTAGCCCTAACCCTAACACTAACCCTAACCCTAACCCTAACCCTAGCCCAAACCCTAACCCTAACACTAACCCTAACCCTAGCCCAAACCCTAACCCTAACCGTGGCCCTAACCCTAACCAAAGCCCTAACCCTAGCCCTAACCCTAACACTAACCCTAACCCTAACACTAACCCTAGCCCTAGCCCAAAACCTAACCCAAACCCTAACCAAAGCCCTAACCCTCGCCCAAACCCTAACCCTAACCCTAACCGTGGCCCTAGCCCTAACCAAAGCCCTAACCCTAGCCCTAACCCTAACACTAACCCTAACCCTAACACTAACCCTAACCCTAGCCCAAACCCTAACCCTAACCCTGACCAAAGCCCTAACCCTAGCCCTAACCCTAACACTAACCCTAACCCTAACCCTAGCCCAAACCCTAACCCTAACCCTAACCGTGGCCCTAGCCCAAACCCTAACCCTAACCCTTACCAAAGCCCTAACCCTAGCCCTAACCCTAACACTAACCCTAACCCTAACCCTAACCCTAGCCCAAACCCTAACCCTAACCGTGGCCCTAACCCTAACCCTAACCAAAGCCCTAACCCTAGCCCTCACCCTAACACTAACCCTAACCCTAACCCTAACACTAGCCCTAACCCTAACCCTAACCCTAACCGTGGCCCTAACCCTAACCATAGCCCTAACGCTAGCCCTAACCCTAACACTAAGCCTAACCCTAGCCCGAGCCCTAGCCCTAACCCTAACCCTAGCCTAACCCTAAGCCTAACCCTAAGGGAGCAATTTGAAAGTGTGGCCGGCGCGAGGGACGCCTGTGCGGGCGTGGAGAGTCGATGTGGAGTCCTTGTGAGCATGGAGTGTGTTGTAAGGGCGTGTTTCTGCCTGTGCCTTGACCCTAACACTAACCCTAACCCTAGCGCTAACCCTAACCGTAGCCGTCACCCGAACCCTAACCCGAGCCCTAGCCCTAGCCCTAACCCTAACCCTAACCCTAACGGAGCAATTTGAAAGTGTGGCCGGCGTGAGGGGCGCCTGTGCGGGCGTGGAGAGTCAATGTGGAGTGCTTGTGAGCATGGAGTGTGTAGTAAGGGCGTGTTTCTGCCTGTGCCTTGACCCTAACCCTAACCCGAACCCTAACCCTAACCGCGGGTGCGGGGGGTTGAACAAACACCGGGGAAGCCATTAACCACCAGCGGGGAGTACATTAAGCAGTTGCCCTTAGTCTCAGGAGCAGCGGGGAACAGATTATCCAACAGCCGGGAAAACATTCACCAACTTCGGGGGAAAACATGAACGAAATATCGGGAAGACATGAACCAACGGCAGGCAAAACACTGGGGAAGCCAGGAACCAACAACGGGGAGTACACTAAGCAGCTGCCCTTAGTCTCAGGAGTAGCGGGGAAGAGATTAAGCAGCAGCCGGGAAAAGATCAGCCAACCGCGGGGGAACTCATTAACCAGTGTCGTGGGAACGCATTAACCAGTTTCGTGGGAACTCATTAACCAGTTTCGGGAAAACTTCCACCAAAGGCGGGGAAAGCATCAACCAACGGCGGGGAAGCCATTGTCCAACAGGGGGGGGGGAGCACATCAAGCAGCTGCCCTTAGTCTCAGGAGCAGCGGGGAAGAGATTAAGCAGCAGCCGGGAAAAGATCAGCCAACCGCGGGGGAACTCATTAACCAGTTTCGTGGGAACTCATTAACCAGTTTCGGGAAACCGTCCACCTAAGGCGGGGAAAACATCAAACAACGGCGGGGAAGCCATTGTCCAACAGGGGGGAGCACATTAAGCAGCTGCCCTTAGTATCAGGAGCAGCGGGGATCAGATTAAGCAACAGCCGGGAAAAGATCAGGAAACCGCGGGGGAACTCATTAACCAGTTTCGTGGGAACTCATTAACCAGTTTCGGGAAAACATCAACCAAAGGCGGGGAAAGCATCAACCAACGGCGGGGAAGCCACTGTCCAACAGTGGGGAGCACATTAAGCAGCTGCCCTTAGTCTCAGGAGCAGCGGGGATCAGATTAAGCAACAGCCTGGGAAAAGATCAACCAACCGCGGGGGAACTCATTAACCAGTTTCCTGGGAACTCATTAACCAGTTTCGTGGGAACTCATTAACCAGTTTCGGGAAAACCTCCACCAAAGGCGGGGAAAGCATGAACCAACGGCGGGGAAGCCATTGTCCAACCGGGGGGAGCACATTAAGCAGCTGCCCTTAGTATCAGGAGCAGCGGGGTACAAATGAACCAGCAGCGGGGAAAACAACTTCGTGGGAACTCATTAACCAGTTTCGTGGGAACTCATTAACCAGTTTCGGGGGAACTCATTAACCAGTTTCGGGAAAACTTCCACCAAAGGCGGGGAAAGCATCAACCAACGGCCGGGAAGCCATTGTCCAACAGTGGGGAGCACATTAAGCAGCTGCCCTTAGTATCAGGAGCAGCGGGGATCAGATTAAGCAACAGCCGGGAAAAGATCAGCCAACCGCGGGGGAACTCATTAACCAGTTTCCTGGGAACTCATTAACCAGTTTCGTGGGAACTCATTAACCAGTTTCGGGAAAACCTCCACCAAAGGCGGGGAAAGCATGAACCAACGGCGGGGAAGCCATTGTCCAACCGGGGGGAGCACATTAAGCAGCTGCCCTTAGTATCAGGAGCAGCGGGGATCAGATTAAGCAACAGCCGGGAAAAGATCAGCCAACCGCGGGGGAACTCATTAACCAGTTTCCTGGGAACTCATTAACCAGTTTCGGGAAAACTTCCACCAAAGGCGGGGAAAACATGCACCAACGGCGGGGAAGCCTTTGTCCAACAGGGGGGAGCACATTAAGCAGCTGCCCTTAGTATCAGGAGCAGCGGGGTACAAATGAACCAGCAGCGGGGAAAACAGCTTCGTGGGAACTCATTAACCAGTTTCGGGGGAACTCATTAACCAGTTTCGGGAAAACGTCCACCAAAGGCGGGGAAAACATCAACCAACGGCGGGGAAGCCATTGTCCAACGGGGGGGAGCACATTAAGCAGCTGCCCTTAGTATCAGGAGCAGCGGGGAACAGATTAAGCAACAGCCGGGAAAAGAACAGCCAACCGCGGGGGAACTCATTAACCAGTTTCGTGGGAACTCATTAACCAGTTTCGTGGGAACTCATTAACCAGTTTCGGGAAAACGTCCACCAAAGGCGGGGAAAACACCAACCAACGTCGGGGAAGCCTTTGTCCAACAGTGGGGAGCACATTAAGCAGCTGCCCTTAGTATCAGGAGCAGCGGGGATCAGATTAAGCAACAGGAGGGAAAAGATCAGCCAACCGCGGGGGAACTCATTAACCAGTTTCGTGGGAACTCATTAACCAGTTTCGGGAAAACTTCCACCAAAGGCGGGGAAAACATGCACCAACGGCGGGGAAGCCATTGTCCAACAGGGGGGAGCACATTAAGCAGCTGCCCTTAGTATCAGGAGCAGCGGGGTACAAATGAACCAGCAGCGGGGAAAACAACTTCGTGGGAACTCATTAACCAGTTTCGTGGGAACTCATTAACCAGTTTCGGGAAAACGTCCACCAAAGGCGGGGAAAGCATCAACCAACGGCGGGGAAGCCATTGTCCAACAGTGGGGAGCACATTAGGCAGCTGCCCTTAGTATCAGGAGCAGCGGGGATCAGATTAAGCAACAGCCGGGAAAAGAACAGCCAACCGCGGGGGAACTCATTAACCAGTTTCGTGGGAACTCATTAACCAGTTTCGTGGGAACTCATTAACCAGTTTCGGGAAAACGTCCACCAAAGGCGGGGAAAACATGCACCAACGGCGGGGAAGCCATTGTCCAACAGGGGGGAGCACATTAAGCAGCTGCCCTTAGTATCAGGAGCGGCGGGGATCAGATTAAGCAACAGCCGGGAAAAGATCAACCAACCGCGGGGGAACTCATTAACCAGTTTCGTGGGAACTCATTAACCAGTTTCCTGGGAACTCATTAACCAGTTTCGGGAAAAATTCAACCAGAGGCGGGGAAAGCATCAACCAACGGCGGGGAAGCCTTTGTCCAACAGGGGGGAGCACATTAAGCAGCTGCCCTTAGTATCAGGAGCAGCGGGGTACAAATGAACCAGCAGCGGGGAAAACAGCTTCGTGGGAACTCATTAACCAGTTTCGGGGGAACTCATTAACCAGTTTCGGGAAAACTTCCACCAAAGGCGGGGAAAGCATGAACCAACGGCGGGGAAGGCATTGTCCAACCGGGGGGAGCACATTAAGCAGCTGCCCTTAGTATCAGGAGCAGCGGGGATCAGATTAAGCAACAGCCGGGAAAAGATCAGCCAACCGCGGGGGAACTCATTAACCAGTTTCGGGGGAACTCATTAACCAGTTTCGGGAAAACGTCCACCAAAGGCGGGGAAAACATCAACCAACGGCGGGGAAGCCTTTGTCCAACAGGGGGGAGCACATTAAGCAGCTGCCCTTAGTATCAGGAGCAGCGGGGTACAAATGAACCAGCAGCGGGGAAAACAGCTTCGTGGGAACTCATTAACCAGTTTCGGGGGAACTCATTAACCAGTTTCGGGAAAACTTCCACCAAAGGCGGGGAAAGCATGAACCAACGGCGGGGAAGGCATTGTCCAACCGGGGGGAGCACATTAAGCAGCTGCCCTTAGTATCAGGAGCAGCGGGGATCAGATTAAGCAACAGCCGGGAAAAGATCAGCCAACCGCGGGGGAACTCATTAACCAGTTTCGTGGGAACTCATTAACCAGTTTCGGGAAAACTGCCACCAACGGCGGGGAAAACATGCACCAACGGCGGGGAAGCCATTGTCCAACAGGGGGGAGCACATTAAGCAGCTGCCCTTAGTATCAGGAGCAGCGGGGTACAAATGAACAAGCAGCGGGGAAAACAACTCCGTGGGAACTCATTAACCAGTTTCGTGGGAACTCATTAACCAGTTTCGGGAAAACGTCCACCAAAGGCGGGGAAAACATGCACCAACGGCGGGGAAGCCATTGTCCAACAGGGGGGAGCACATTAAGCAGCTGCCCTTAGTATCAGGAGCAGCGGGGTACAAATGAACCAGCAGCGGGGAAAACAACTTCGTGGGAACTCATTAACCAGTTTCGGGGGAACTCATTAACCAGTTTCGGGAAAACGTCCACCAAAGGCGGGGAAAACATCAACCAACGGCGGGGAAGCCATTGTCCAACAGGGGGGAGCACATTAAGCAGCTGCCCTAAGTATCAGGAGCAGCGGGGATCAGATTAAGCAACAGCCGGGAAAAGATCAACCAACCGCGGGGGAACTCATTAACCAGTTCCGTGGGAACTCATTAACCAGTTTCGTGGGAACTCATTAACCAGTTTCGGGAAAACGTCCACCAAAGGCGGGGAAAACATCAACCAACGGCGGGGAAGCCATTGTCCAACAGTGGGGAGCACATTAAGCAGCTGCCCTTAGTGTCAGGAGCAGCGGGGATCAGATTAAGCAACAGCCGGGAAAAGATCAGGAAACCGCGGGGGAACTCATTAACCAGTTTCGTGGGAACTCATTAACCAGTTTCGGGAAAACCTCCACCAAAGGCGGGGAAAGCATGAACCAACGGCCGGGAAGCCCTTGTCCAAAAGTGGGGAGCACATTAAGTGGCTGCCCTTAGTATCAGGAGCAGCGGGGATCAGATTAAGCAACAGCCGGGAAAAGATCAGCCAACCGCGGGGGAACTCATTAACCAGTTTCGTGGGAACTCATTAACCAGTTTCGGGAATACTTCCACCAAAGGCGGGGAAAACATGAACCAACGGCGGGGAAGCCATTGTCCAACAGTGGGGAGCACATTAAGCAGCTGCCCTTAGTATCAGGAGCAGCGGGGTACAAATGAACCAGCAGCGGGGAAAACAGCTTCGTGGGAACTCATTAACCAGTTTCGTGGGAACTCATTAACCAGTTTCGTGGGAACTCATTAACCAGTTTCGGGAAAACATCCACCAAAGGCGGGGAAAGCATCAACCAACGGCGGGGAAGCCATTGTCCAGCAGTGGGGAGCACATTAAGCAGCTGCCCTTAGTATCAGGAGCAGCGGGGTACAAATGAACAAGCAGCGGGGAAAACAACTCCGTGGGAACTCATTAACCAGTTTCCTGGGAACTCATTAACCAGTTTCGGGAAACCTTCCACCAAAGGCGGGGAAAACATGCACCAACGGCGGGGAAGCCATTGTCCAACAGGGGGGAGTACATTAAGCAGCTGCCCTTAGTATCAGGAGCAGCGGGGATCAGATTAAGCAACAGCCGGGAAAAGATCAGCCAACCGCGGGGGAACTCATTAACCAGTTTCGTGGGAACTCATTAACCAGTTTCGGGAAAACATCAACCAGAGGCGGGGAAAACATGCACCAACGGCGGGGAAGCCATTGTCCAACAGGGGGGAGTACATTAAGCAGCTGCCCTTAGTATCAGGAGCAGCGGGGTACAAATGAACCAGCAGCGGGGAAAACAACTCCGTGGGAACTCATTAACCAGTTTCGTGGGAACTCATTAACCAGTTTCGGGAAACCTTCCACCAAAGGCGGGGAAAACATGCACCAACGGCGGGGAAACCATTGTCCAACAGGGGGGAGCACATTAAGCAGCTGCCCTTAGTATCAGGAGCAGCGGGGTACAAATGAACCAGCAGCGGGGACAACAACTCCGTGGGAACTCATTAACCAGTTTCGTGGGAACTCATTAACCAGTTTCGGGAAACCTTCCACCAAAGGCGGGGAAAACATGCACCAACGGCGGGGAAGCCATTGTCCAACAGGGGGGAGCACATTAAGCAGCTGCCCTTAGTATCAGGAGCAGCGGGGATCAGATTTAGCAGCAGCCGGGAAAAGATCAGGAAACCGCGGGGGAACTCATTAACCAGTTTCGTGGGAACTCATTAACCAGTTTCGGGAAAACATCAACCAGAGGCGGGGAAAGCATCAACCAACGGCGGGGAAGCCTTTGTCCAACAGGGGGGAGCACATTAAGCAGCTGCCCTTAGTATCAGGAGCAGCGGTGCACAAATGAACCAGCAGCGGGGAAAACAGCTTCGTGGGAACTCATTAACCAGTTTCGGGGGAACTCATTAACCAGTTTCGGGAAATCTTCCACCAGAGGCGGGGAAAGCATCAACCAACGGCGGGGAAGCCTTTGTCCAACAGGGGGGAGCACATTAAGCAGCTGCCCTTAGTCTCAGGAGCAGCGGGGAACAGATTAAGCAACAGCCGGGAAAAGATCAGCCAACCGCGGGGGAACTCATTAACCAGTTTCGTGGGAACTCATTAACCAGTTTCGTGGGAACTCATTAACCAGTTTCGGGAAAACGTCCACCAAAGGCGGGGAAAGCATCAGCCAACGGCGGGGAAGCCATTGTCCAACAGTGGGGAGCACATTAAGCAGCTGCCCTTAGTATCAGGAGCAGCGGGGATCAGATTAAGCAACAGCCGGGAAAAGATCAGCCAACCGCGGGGGAACTCATTAACCAGTTTCCTGGGAACTCATTAACCAGTTTCGGGAAATCCTCCACCAAAGGCGGGGAAAGCATCGACCAACGGCCGGGAAGCCTTTGTCCAACAGTGGGGAGCACATTAAGCAGCTGCCCTTAGTCTCAGGAGCAGCGGGGTACAAATGAACCAGCAGCGGGGAAAACAACTTCGTGGGAACTCATTAACCAGTTTCGTGGGAACTCATTAACCAGTTTCGGGAAAACATCCACCAGAGGCGGGGAAAGCATCAACCAACGGCGGGGAAGCCATTGTCCAACAGGGGGCAGTACATTAAGCAGCTGCCCTAAGTATCAGGAGCAGCGGGGATCAGATTAAGCAACAGCCGGGAAAAGATCAGCCAACCGCGGGGGAACTCATTAACCAGTTTCGTGGGAACTCATTAACCAGTTTCGGGGGAACTCATTAACCAGTTTCGGGAAACCTTCCACCAAAGGCGGGGAAAACATCAACCAGCGGCGGGGAAGCCATTGTCCAACAGGCGGGAGCACATTAAGCAGCTGCCCTTAGTATCAGGAGCAGCGGGGTACAAATGAACCAGCAGCGGGGAAAACAGCTTCGTGGGAACTCATTAACCAGTTTCGGGGGAACTCATTAACCAGTTTCGGGAAAACATCAACCAGAGGCGGGGAAAGCATCAACCAACGGCGGGGAAGCCTTCGTCCAACAGGGGGGAGCACATTAAGCAGCTGCCCTTAGTATCAGGAGCAGCGGGGTGCAAATGAACCAGCAGCGGGGAAAACAACTTCGTGGGAACTCATTAACCAGTTTCGTGGGAACTCATTAACCAGTTTCGTGGGAACTCATTAACCAGTTTCGGGAAAACGTCCACCAAAGGCGGGGAAAGCATCAACCAACGGCGGGGAAGCCATTGTCCAACAGACGGGAGCACATTAAGCAGCTGCCCTTAGTATCAGGAGCAGCGGGGATCAGAGTAAGCAACAGCCGGGAAAAGATCAGCCAACCGCGGGGGAACTCATTAACCAGTTTCGTGGGAACTCATTAACCAGTTTCGGGAAAACTTCCACCAAAGGCGGGGAAAACATGCACCAACGGCGGGGAAGCCATTGTCCAACAGGGGGGAGCACATTAAGCAGCTGCCCTTAGTATCAGGAGCAGCGGGGTACAAATGAACCAGCAGCGGGGAAAAAAACTTCGTGGGAACTCATTAACCAGTTTCGTGGGAACTCATTAACCAGTTTCGGGAAAACTTCCACCAAAGGCGGGGAAAACATGCACCAACGGCGGGGAAGCCATTGTCCAACAGGGGGGAGCACATTAAGCAGCTGCCCTTAGTATCAGGAGCAGCGGGGTACAAATGAACCAGCAGCGGGGAAAACAACTTCGTGGGAACTCATTAACCAGTTTCGTGGGAACTCATTAACCAGTTTCGGGAAAACGTCCACCAAAGGCGGGGAAAGCATCAACCAACGGCGGGGAAGCCATTGTCCAACAGGGGGAAGTACATTAAGCAGCTGCCCTTAGTATCAGGAGCAGCGGGGTACAAATGAACCAGCAGCGGGGAAAGCAACTTCGTGGGAACTCATTAACCAGTTTCGTGGGAACTCATTAACCAGTTTCGGGAAAACATCAACCAGAGGCGGGGAAAGCATCAACCAACGGCGGGGAAGCCATTGTCCTACAGTGGGGAGCACATTAAGCAGCTGCCCTTAGTATCAGGAGCCGCGGGGATCAGATTAAGCAACAGCCGGGAAAAGATCAGCCAACCGCGGGGGAACTCATTAACCAGTTTCGTGGGAACTCATTAACCAGTTTCTGGGGAACTCATTAACCAGTTTCGGGAAATCCTCCACCAAAGGCGGGGAAAGCATCGACCAACGGCCGGGAAGCCTTTGTCCAACAGTGGGGAGCACATTAAGCAGCTGCCCTTAGTCTCAGGAGCAGCGGGGTACAAATGAACCAGCAGCGGGGAAAACAACTTCGTGGGAACTCATTAACCAGTTTCGTGGGAACTCATTAACCAGTTTCGGGAAAACATCCACCAGAGGCGGGTAAAGCATCAACCAACGGCGGGGAAGCCATTGTCCAACAGGGGGCAGTACATTAAGCAGCTGCCCTAAGTATCAGGAGCAGCGGGGATCAGATTAAGCAACAGCCGGGAAAAGATCAACCAACCGCGGGGGAACTCATTAACCAGTTTCGTGGGAACTCATTAACCAGTTTCGGGGGAACTCATTAACCAGTTTCGGGAAAACATCAACCAGAGGCGGGGAAAGCATCAACCAACGGCGGGGAAGCCTTCGTCCAACAGGGGGGAGCACATTAAGCAGCTGCCCTTAGTATCAGGAGCAGCGGGGTGCAAATGAACCAGCAGCGGGGAAAACAACTTCGTGGGAACTCATTAACAGTTTCGTGGGAACTCATTAACCAGTTTCGGGAAAACATCCACCAGAGGCGGGTAAAGCATCAACCAACGGCGGGGAAGCCATTGTCCAACAGGGGGCAGTACATTAAGCAGCTGCCCTTAGTATCAGGAGCTGCGGGGATCAGACTAAGCAACAGCCGGGAAAACATTAACCAACTTCGGGGGAACTCATTAACCAATTATTTGATGACCGGTAGGCGGCGCTCTATCGGCTTCGGCGACCGGCGGGTGGCGGTTCGGGGTCGTGGCGACCCGGGGCGAGGCGGCCCGGCCGTTGAAATCGCGAAAAAACGCGTTTTTAAAAAGAACCGTCGGTCCCCATCGGGATGGATTTGACCCCCTCATGCCGCCGTCGGGACCTCTTCGGCGGCATGACTACCGGAGGTGTTCCCGCCGAGGTGGACACTTGCATTTTCTGGCACGGTGGGTTGGCGGGGTACCTGCAGAATAGCAGGAAGGCGATGGCAATGACATGTGGCAACTCATTAACCAGTTTTGACTTTGCTGCATTGAAGGCGGAAAATCGAAACAGGGCCCCGCTCGAGCCCCCAGGTCTGCCGGGACCGCACCGGGCCGCCGCCCCGACGGCCGTTCGGCCAGAATGGGCTAGTATTTCTCCGGATTTTTGGCCGTTTTTCCGACTTTTTCGGACGTCGGAAAAGCGGCGGCCTGGCCACCGGCCGCGGCCGGGGGTGCCTTCCCCTCGAGCGAGGGCCCGGAATTCACACGTTTGCAGCCCCGGAGGAGCTCCGCCGGCGGCCGGAATGGTTGAGACCATCGGCCGCGCTGAACGGAGCTCGGGTAACTCATTAACCAAACTGGACTTGGTCCCCTGGCGCAGGAGGGGGGGTCCAGGTGAGGGCTGGCAGGCCGTGGCCACCCGGCAGCAGTGATGCACCCGCGATGGCGGTAGTCCTTCCGATTCGGAGGCTCCCTGGCCCCGCAGAGCAAAAATGGGAGCCGCACGGAGCTCTATGAAGTCAGATCCGGTCGGTGGTGGCGGGGCAGGGTGCACGGTTTCCCGCAGAGCTCGGCGGATCCGTCCCGCCGAGGTGGCCACTCGCATTTTCTGGCAGGGGAGTCCCGAGGCTGGTTAACCAGTTACCCCCGGAAGTGGGGATGGAGTTGAGATTGAACCGTTTTGCGGGGCCTCCGGGCCCCTTCCCCGGTAGGACTACCGGGGCACACCCCGCCGAGGTGGCCACTTGCATTTTCTGGCACGGGGGGTTGGCGGGGTACCTGCAGAATAGCAGGAAGGCGATGGCAATGACATGTGGCAACTCATTAACCAGTTTTGAGTTTGCTGCATTGAAGGAGGAAAATCGAAGCAGGGCCCCGCTCGAGCCCCCAGGTCTGCCGGGACCGCACCGGGCCCGCCGCCCCGACGGCCGTTCGGCCAGATTGGGCTAGTATTTCCCCGGATTTTCGGCCGTTTTTCCGACTTTTTCGGCCGTCGGAAAAGCGGCGGCCTGGGCACCGGCCGCGGCCGGGGGTGCCTTCCCCTCGAGCGAGGGCCCGGACCTCACCCGGTTGCAGCCCCGGGTGGGGCTCCGCCGGCGGCCGGAATGGTTGAGACCATCGGCCGCGCTGAACGGAGGTCTGGTAAATCATTAACCAAACTGGACTTAGTCTCTGGCAAGAGAGATGGTCCAGCCGACGGGCACGACCGAGGGCCCGGACCTCACCCGGCTGCAGCCCCGGGTGGGGCTCCGCCGGCGGCCGGAATGGTTGAGACCATCGGCCGCGCTGAACGGAGGTCTGGTAAATCATTAACCAAACTGGACTTAGTCTCTGGCAAGAGAGATGGTCCAGCCGACGGGCACGACCGAGGGCCCGGACCTCACCCGGCTGCAGCCCCGGGTGGGGCTCCGCCGGCGGCCGGAATGGTTGAGACCATCGGCCGCGCTGAACGGAGGTCTGGTAAATCATTAACCAAACTGGACTTAGTCTCTGGCAAGAGAGATGGTCCAGCCGACGGGCACGACCGAGGGCCCGGACCTCACCCGGTTGCAGCCCCGGGTGGAGCTCCGCCGGCGGCCGGAATGGTTGAGACCATCGGCCGCGCTGAACGGAGGTCTGGTAAATCATTAACCAAACTGGACTTAGTCTCTGGCAAGAGAGATGGTCCAGCCGACGGGCACGACCGAGGGCCCCGGACCTCACCCGGTTGCAGCCCCGGGTGGAGCTCCGCCGGCGGCCGGAATGGTTGAGACCATCGGCCGCGCTGAACGGAGCTCTGGTAAATCATTAACCAAACTGGACTTAGTCTCTGGCAAGAGAGATGGTCCAGCCGACGGGCACGACCGAGGGCCCCGGACCTCACCCGGTTGCAGCCCCGGGTGGAGCTCCGCCGGCGGCCGGAATGGTTGAGACCATCGGCCGCGCTGAACGGAGCTCTGGTAAATCATTAACCAAACTGGACTTAGTCTCTGGCAAGAGAGATGGTCCAGCCGACGGGCACGACCGAGGGCCCCGGACCTCACCCGGTTGCAGCCCCGGGTGGAGCTCCGCCGGCGGCCGGAATGGTTGAGACCATCGGCCGCGCTGAACGGAGCTCTGGTAAATCATTAACCAAACTGGACTTAGTCTCTGGCAAGAGAGATGGTCCAGCCGACGGGCACGACCGAGGGCCCCGGACCTCACCCGGTTGCAGCCCCGGGTGGAGCTCCGCCGGCGGCAGGAATGGTTGAGACCATCGGCCGCGCTGAACGGAGCTCTGGTAAATCATTAACCAAACTGGACTTAGTCTCTGGCAAGAGAGATGGTCCAGACGACGGGCACGGTGGCAGAGTTAGCCGAACTTGACTTAGCCTCTGGCCGCAGAGAGGGTCCATCAAACGGGGCACGGTGGGAGATTAAGCCGCACTAGGCTCAGGCTCTGGCCACGGGAGGGTGGCCCAGGTGTGAGCCGGCAGTAAATGGTGAACCAGTGAAAAGCCAGCACCCGAGGGTGCGGTTGTGCTGCCGACTTGGAGGCTCCCTGTGCCCGCAGAGCAAAAATGTGAGCACAGACGGAAGTCTATGAAGTCAGAATCCGGTCGGCGGTCGCCAGGCTCGGTGCATGGTTTCCCGCAGAGGTTGGTGGATCCGTCCCGCCGAGGTGGGCACCTGCATTTTCTGGCACAAGTGTCCGGAGGCTGGTTAATGAGTTGCCGCCGGTAGCCCGCATGGAGTTGCGATTGACCCGTTTTGCGGGCCCCCCAGGCCTCATTCTCGGTAGGACTACCGGGCCGCACCCCGCCGAGGTGGACACCTGCATTTTCTGGCAGGGGGGGTTGGCGGGGTGCCCGGGGATTTTCGGGAACTCGTTTTTCAGAACATTTTTTGGCTAGCGGTGTCAGTTTGAAAGTACCCAGGAAAGTGCTACTTCACAAAAGGGGACTTTTTCCAAATATATAACCTCTTGAAGAGCACCTCAGTGTCGGAGGGGGCAGACACTTTACTTCATTTATGGCTAATTCCTCGGGTACGTTCTGGAAAACGGACAGAGTTGCCTGGCCGGTGGTGACTCTTTGGCAGATACATATATATATATATATATATTACGGCTTTTTCTATATATGTATCAAAGTGTGATAAACACTTGTGCAAAAAAACCAGACAACGGAATTGACGGCACTTTGTAAACGGCCTGCAAAGTACAAAGTCTGAGTTTTTTAAAAAAGTGGCACTCGGTGGTAGGGAGTGCCGGCGCTTTGAAACGGCACAGATGCCACGTTCCCTTGGGTTGCACTTCGTTCTGTGAGGCCTTAAAGTGCGTGCCCAGAAACCTCTGAATGCAAAAGGCGCGCACGCCGGTAGTGGGCTGCAACAATCAGTGCGTTTGCCTATCCATGCCTAAGCCTGGCGACCCTGCGGGCGATGATGGCATGTCTTGGGCGTTGGCCATGGACTGGGTCGGGCTTGACAGTTCGTGCTCTTCGCCTGTGACATATCCGGACTGACCGGACGCTCGTGTTCGACGCGGTAGGGCCCTTGGCGGGTTCATCGTTGATGCGCTGGTGCTTCAGGCTGAGCGGTTGTCCCTCTGTGGTCCCGACTGCACATCGGGCGGACACCGAGCGAGTCGGTTGGCAGAACTTTCCGTTTGGACTCTCCTCCGTGTGAGGCCGAGGCGCCCGTGTGCGTTACGGTAGTGGCACTTGACGGACCCGTGGAACGGGGCGGTGGTCTGCGGACGCCGCGTGGGGCACCCGTTCCTCAGGCCGTGCACACCATTTCTCTGGCAAGTCCGAGGGCGGCGGTGGCAGCACCACACGTGTCTGGGCACTGTGGCAAACTCCTTCTGTGTGCGTGCCTGCCCCGCCGTCAATTCTGTTGGTA